>NC_056749.1:74608260-74615760 GCF_019279795.1 Protopterus annectens | reverse complement strand
TCACTCTTATGGCATACAGGATTTGAAATAAACTCTCATCCTCTATTAATAACAGTAAAAGCACTCTTATGGCATACAGGATTTGAAATAAACTCTCATCCTCTATTAATAACAGTAAAAGCACTCTTATGGCATACAGGATTTGAAATAAACTCTCATCATCTATTAATAACAGTAAAAGCACTCTTATGGCATACAGGATTTGAAATAAACTCTCATCCTCTATTAATAACAGTAAAAGCACTCTTATGGCATACAGGATTTGAAATAAACTCTCATCCTCTATTAATAACAGTAAAAGCACTCTTATGGCATACAGGATTTGAAATAAACTCTCATCCTCTATTAATAACAGTAAAAGCACTCTTATGGCATACAGGATTTGAAATAAACTCTCATCCTCTATTAATAACAGTAAAAGCACTCTTATGGCATACAGGATTTGAAATAAACTCTCATCCTCTATTAATAACAGTAAAAGCACTCTTATGGCATACAGGATTTGAAATAAACTCTCATCCTCTATTAATAACAGTAAAAGCACTCTTATGGCATACAGGATTTGAAATAAACTCTCATCCTCTATTAATAACAGTAAAAGCACTCTTATGGCATACAGGATTTGAAATAAACTCTCATCCTCTATTAATAACAGTAAAAGCACTCTTATGGCATACAGGATTTGAAATAAACTCTCATCCTCTATTAATAACAGTAAAAGCACTCTTATGGCATACAGGATTTGAAATAAACTCTCATCCTCTATTAATAACAGTAAAAGCACTCTTATGGCATACAGGATTTGAAATAAACTCTCATCCTCTATTAATAACAGTAAAAGCACTCTTATGGCATACAGGATTTGAAATAAACTCTCATCCTCTATTAATAACAGTAAAAGCACTCTTATGGCATACAGGATTTGAAATAAACTCTCATCCTCTATTAATAACAGTAAAAGCACTCTTATGGCATACAGGATTTGAAATAAACTCTCATCCTCTATTAATAACAGTAAAAGCACTCTTATGGCATACAGGATTTGAAATAAACTCTCATCCTCTATTAATAACAGTAAAAGCACTCTTATGGCATACAGGATTTGAAATAAACTCTCATCCTCTATTAATAACAGTAAAAGCACTCTTATGGCATACAGGATTTGAAATAAACTCTCATCCTCTATTAATAACAGTAAAAGCACTCTTATGGCATACAGGATTTGAAATAAACTCTCATCCTCTATTAATAACAGTAAAAGCACTCTTATGGCATACAGGATTTGAAATAAACTCTCATCCTCTATTAATAACAGTAAAAGCACTCTTATGGCATACAGGATTTGAAATAAACTCTCATCCTCTATTAATAACAGTAAAAGCACTCTTATGGCATACAGGATTTGAAATAAACTCTCATCCTCTATTAATAACAGTAAAAGCACTCTTATGGCATACAGGATTTGAAATAAACTCTCATCCTCTATTAATAACAGTAAAAGCACTCTTATGGCATACAGGATTTGAAATAAACTCTCATCCTCTATTAATAACAGTAAAAGCACTCTTATGGCATACAGGATTTGAAATAAACTCTCATCCTCTATTAATAACAGTAAAAGCACTCTTATGGCATACAGGATTTGAAATAAACTCTCATCCTCTATTAATAACAGTAAAAGCACTCTTATGGCATACAGGATTTGAAATAAACTCTCATCCTCTATTAATAACAGTAAAAGCACTCTTATGGCATACAGGATTTGAAATAAACTCTCATCCTCTATTAATAACAGTAAAAGCACTCTTATGGCATACAGGATTTGAAATAAACTCTCATCCTCTATTAATAACAGTAAAAGCACTCTTATGGCATACAGGATTTGAAATAAACTCTCATCCTCTATTAATAACAGTAAAAGCACTCTTATGGCATACAGGATTTGAAATAAACTCTCATCCTCTATTAATAACAGTAAAAGCACTCTTATGGCATACAGGATTTGAAATAAACTCTCATCCTCTATTAATAACAGTAAAAGCACTCTTATGGCATACAGGATTTGAAATAAACTCTCATCCTCTATTAATAACAGTAAAAGCACTCTTATGGCATACAGGATTTGAAATAAACTCTCATCCTCTATTAATAACAGTAAAAGCACTCTTATGGCATACAGGATTTGAAATAAACTCTCATCCTCTATTAATAACAGTAAAAGCACTCTTATGGCATACAGGATTTGAAATAAACTCTCATCCTCTATTAATAACAGTAAAAGCACTCTTATGGCATACAGGATTTGAAATAAACTCTCATCCTCTATTAATAACAGTAAAAGCACTCTTATGGCATACAGGATTTGAAATAAACTCTCATCCTCTATTAATAACAGTAAAAGCACTCTTATGGCATACAGGATTTGAAATAAACTCTCATCCTCTATTAATAACAGTAAAAGCACTCTTATGGCATACAGGATTTGAAATAAACTCTCATCATCTATTAATAACAGTAAAAGCACTCTTATGGCATACAGGATTTGAAATAAACTCTCATCCTCTATTAATAACAGTAAAAGCACTCTTATGGCATACAGGATTTGAAATAAACTCTCATCCTCTATTAATAACAGTAAAAGCACTCTTATGGCATACAGGATTTGAAATAAACTCTCATCCTCTATTAATAACAGTAAAAGCACTCTTATGGCATACAGGATTTGAAATAAACTCTCATCCTCTATTAATAACAGTAAAAGCACTCTTATGGCATACAGGATTTGAAATAAACTCTCATCCTCTATTAATAACAGTAAAAGCACTCTTATGGCATACAGGATTTGAAATAAACTCTCATCCTCTATTAATAACAGTAAAAGCACTCTTATGGCATACAGGATTTGAAATAAACTCTCATCCTCTATTAATAACAGTAAAAGCACTCTTATGGCATACAGGATTTGAAATAAACTCTCATCCTCTATTAATAACAGTAAAAGCACTCTTATGGCATACAGGATTTGAAATAAACTCTCATCCTCTATTAATAACAGTAAAAGCACTCTTATGGCATACAGGATTTGAAATAAACTCTCATCCTCTATTAATAACAGTAAAAGCACTCTTATGGCATACAGGATTTGAAATAAACTCTCATCCTCTATTAATAACAGTAAAAGCACTCTTATGGCATACAGGATTTGAAATAAACTCTCATCCTCTATTAATAACAGTAAAAGCACTCTTATGGCATACAGGATTTGAAATAAACTCTCATCCTCTATTAATAACAGTAAAAGCACTCTTATGGCATACAGGATTTGAAATAAACTCTCATCCTCTATTAATAACAGTAAAAGCACTCTTATGGCATACAGGATTTGAAATAAACTCTCATCCTCTATTAATAACAGTAAAAGCACTCTTATGGCATACAGGATTTGAAATAAACTCTCATCCTCTATTAATAACAGTAAAAGCACTCTTATGGCATACAGGATTTGAAATAAACTCTCATCCTCTATTAATAACAGTAAAAGCACTCTTATGGCATACAGGATTTGAAATAAACTCTCATCCTCTATTAATAACAGTAAAAGCACTCTTATGGCATACAGGATTTGAAATAAACTCTCATCCTCTATTAATAACAGTAAAAGCACTCTTATGGCATACAGGATTTGAAATAAACTCTCATCCTCTATTAATAACAGTAAAAGCACTCTTATGGCATACAGGATTTGAAATAAACTCTCATCCTCTATTAATAACAGTAAAAGCACTCTTATGGCATACAGGATTTGAAATAAACTCTCATCCTCTATTAATAACAGTAAAAGCACTCTTATGGCATACAGGATTTGAAATAAACTCTCATCCTCTATTAATAACAGTAAAAGCACTCTTATGGCATACAGGATTTGAAATAAACTCTCATCCTCTATTAATAACAGTAAAAGCACTCTTATGGCATACAGGATTTGAAATAAACTCTCATCCTCTATTAATAACAGTAAAAGCACTCTTATGGCATACAGGATTTGAAATAAACTCTCATCCTCTATTAATAACAGTAAAAGCACTCTTATGGCATACAGGATTTGAAATAAACTCTCATCCTCTATTAATAACAGTAAAAGCACTCTTATGGCATACAGGATTTGAAATAAACTCTCATCCTCTATTAATAACAGTAAAAGCACTCTTATGGCATACAGGATTTGAAATAAACTCTCATCCTCTATTAATAACAGTAAAAGCACTCTTATGGCATACAGGATTTGAAATAAACTCTCATCCTCTATTAATAACAGTAAAAGCACTCTTATGGCATACAGGATTTGAAATAAACTCTCATCCTCTATTAATAACAGTAAAAGCACTCTTATGGCATACAGGATTTGAAATAAACTCTCATCCTCTATTAATAACAGTAAAAGCACTCTTATGGCATACAGGATTTGAAATAAACTCTCATCCTCTATTAATAACAGTAAAAGCACTCTTATGGCATACAGGATTTGAAATAAACTCTCATCCTCTATTAATAACAGTAAAAGCACTCTTATGGCATACAGGATTTGAAATAAACTCTCATCCTCTATTAATAACAGTAAAAGCACTCTTATGGCATACAGGATTTGAAATAAACTCTCATCCTCTATTAATAACAGTAAAAGCACTCTTATGGCATACAGGATTTGAAATAAACTCTCATCCTCTATTAATAACAGTAAAAGCACTCTTATGGCATACAGGATTTGAAATAAACTCTCATCCTCTATTAATAACAGTAAAAGCACTCTTATGGCATACAGGATTTGAAATAAACTCTCATCCTCTATTAATAACAGTAAAAGCACTCTTATGGCATACAGGATTTGAAATAAACTCTCATCCTCTATTAATAACAGTAAAAGCACTCTTATGGCATACAGGATTTGAAATAAACTCTCATCCTCTATTAATAACAGTAAAAGCACTCTTATGGCATACAGGATTTGAAATAAACTCTCATCCTCTATTAATAACAGTAAAAGCACTCTTATGGCATACAGGATTTGAAATAAACTCTCATCCTCTATTAATAACAGTAAAAGCACTCTTATGGCATACAGGATTTGAAATAAACTCTCATCCTCTATTAATAACAGTAAAAGCACTCTTATGGCATACAGGATTTGAAATAAACTCTCATCCTCTATTAATAACAGTAAAAGCACTCTTATGGCATACAGGATTTGAAATAAACTCTCATCCTCTATTAATAACAGTAAAAGCACTCTTATGGCATACAGGATTTGAAATAAACTCTCATCCTCTATTAATAACAGTAAAAGCACTCTTATGGCATACAGGATTTGAAATAAACTCTCATCCTCTATTAATAACAGTAAAAGCACTCTTATGGCATACAGGATTTGAAATAAACTCTCATCCTCTATTAATAACAGTAAAAGCACTCTTATGGCATACAGGATTTGAAATAAACTCTCATCCTCTATTAATAACAGTAAAAGCACTCTTATGGCATACAGGATTTGAAATAAACTCTCATCCTCTATTAATAACAGTAAAAGCACTCTTATGGCATACAGGATTTGAAATAAACTCTCATCCTCTATTAATAACAGTAAAAGCACTCTTATGGCATACAGGATTTGAAATAAACTCTCATCCTCTATTAATAACAGTAAAAGCACTCTTATGGCATACAGGATTTGAAATAAACTCTCATCCTCTATTAATAACAGTAAAAGCACTCTTATGGCATACAGGATTTGAAATAAACTCTCATCCTCTATTAATAACAGTAAAAGCACTCTTATGGCATACAGGATTTGAAATAAACTCTCATCCTCTATTAATAACAGTAAAAGCACTCTTATGGCATACAGGATTTGAAATAAACTCTCATCCTCTATTAATAACAGTAAAAGCACTCTTATGGCATACAGGATTTGAAATAAACTCTCATCCTCTATTAATAACAGTAAAAGCACTCTTATGGCATACAGGATTTGAAATAAACTCTCATCCTCTATTAATAACAGTAAAAGCACTCTTATGGCATACAGGATTTGAAATAAACTCTCATCCTCTATTAATAACAGTAAAAGCACTCTTATGGCATACAGGATTTGAAATAAACTCTCATCCTCTATTAATAACAGTAAAAGCACTCTTATGGCATACAGGATTTGAAATAAACTCTCATCCTCTATTAATAACAGTAAAAGCACTCTTATGGCATACAGGATTTGAAATAAACTCTCATCCTCTATTAATAACAGTAAAAGCACTCTTATGGCATACAGGATTTGAAATAAACTCTCATCCTCTATTAATAACAGTAAAAGCACTCTTATGGCATACAGGATTTGAAATAAACTCTCATCCTCTATTAATAACAGTAAAAGCACTCTTATGGCATACAGGATTTGAAATAAACTCTCATCATCTATTAATAACAGTAAAAGCACTCTTATGGCATACAGGATTTGAAATAAACTCTCATCCTCTATTAATAACAGTAAAAGCACTCTTATGGCATACAGGATTTGAAATAAACTCTCATCCTCTATTAATAACAGTAAAAGCACTCTTATGGCATACAGGATTTGAAATAAACTCTCATCCTCTATTAATAACAGTAAAAGCACTCTTATGGCATACAGGATTTGAAATAAACTCTCATCCTCTATTAATAACAGTAAAAGCACTCTTATGGCATACAGGATTTGAAATAAACTCTCATCCTCTATTAATAACAGTAAAAGCACTCTTATGGCATACAGGATTTGAAATAAACTCTCATCCTCTATTAATAACAGTAAAAGCACTCTTATGGCATACAGGATTTGAAATAAACTCTCATCCTCTATTAATAACAGTAAAAGCACTCTTATGGCATACAGGATTTGAAATAAACTCTCATCCTCTATTAATAACAGTAAAAGCACTCTTATGGCATACAGGATTTGAAATAAACTCTCATCCTCTATTAATAACAGTAAAAGCACTCTTATGGCATACAGGATTTGAAATAAACTCTCATCCTCTATTAATAACAGTAAAAGCACTCTTATGGCATACAGGATTTGAAATAAACTCTCATCCTCTATTAATAACAGTAAAAGCACTCTTATGGCATACAGGATTTGAAATAAACTCTCATCCTCTATTAATAACAGTAAAAGCACTCTTATGGCATACAGGATTTGAAATAAACTCTCATCCTCTATTAATAACAGTAAAAGCACTCTTATGGCATACAGGATTTGAAATAAACTCTCATCCTCTATTAATAACAGTAAAAGCACTCTTATGGCATACAGGATTTGAAATAAACTCTCATCCTCTATTAATAACAGTAAAAGCACTCTTATGGCATACAGGATTTGAAATAAACTCTCATCCTCTATTAATAACAGTAAAAGCACTCTTATGGCATACAGGATTTGAAATAAACTCTCATCCTCTATTAATAACAGTAAAA
>NC_056749.1:74580760-74600760 GCF_019279795.1 Protopterus annectens | reverse complement strand
ATTCTGAAGGTAATGCTACTCAATGCTAGTAGTCTAAACCTCAAAATGCACTCTCTTGAGGCACTCCTAAAAATGAAGAACATCGATATCTGTGCAGTAGCTGAGACCTGGTTCAAGGCTCCAGAGAGCACCCCTGCAATACAAGGCTACAGCTCTTACCACACTTTTCGGCCACTAAACCTGGACCGAAATACTAAAGTTGGAGGAGTGTCAATATTCATCAAGGATATTCACACCACCAGGCTAGTTGCCCAACAGAATGCATCTGAAATTCTCTAGGTGCAAATAACACTAGGTAAGACTGCAATCCAAATTGCAGCGTGCTACAGATCCCCCACCATTCCCCAAGATTATCACTACACCTTTCTAAACATACTGGAAAATATTAAGATACAACCAAACACCTTAATACTGGCTGATTTAAACTATCCTGCAATTAACTGGGAAAATGTACCAACACCTTTGCCCAGTGGTTCTTGGAATTCATAAATTCCAATGCCCTGTATCACCTAATCCATAGTCCCAGCAGGGGCTCCAATATCCTAGACCTGGTCATTACCAACATGGGAAATTGATGCTCCACACCTATGGTCACCCCCTCGTTGGTCAAGTCTGACCATAAGCAAATCACCCTTAACATCCACATCTCACCCCCAGTAAGGAAATCTCCATAAAAGACTTCTCCAAAGCCAACTTCATGCTACTCAAGTCAGAAGTTACAAACTTCATGACACCCATACAGACGGGAACTGAAAGTTCGACTGCTGAATCCCACACTAAGGCACTGTACGAGCACATCCACTCATGCATTAATCATGCCATCCCAAATAGAACCAAGATGCTCTCCTCCAAAAAAGGAAGCCAATATGGTGGTCCTCTGCTATAAACAAACTTTACAACAAAAGGAAGAAACTGTTGCAGAAAAGAGGAAAATCCCAGGATGCAAAAAACTTCCTTACCAGCCTCAGTAAGAATCTGAGATCCCTCATAAAATCCTCCAAAGCTAGTTATGAAAATAAAATTGCCAAAGATTCCAAAGACAACCACAAGGCATTCTATAACTATGTCAAGAATCTAAATGGCAATGCTCAGATCTGCTCTGAGCTACAACAAAATGGCATTAAATATACTGATCCCAAGGATATTGCCAATATCCTGGCAGATCAATTCAGTCCCAACTTCACCCCTCTCTCACCCTCTAAACGGCCCATCTCAATACTGGAAGATTGCCACATTCTGGTAATAATGGCCATACAGGTAAAAAAACGCACTCTCCAAAGCTAAGAATACAGCATCCATGAGACCAGATGACATCCCGGGCTGTGTATTACATGAACTACAAAATGAACTGGCACCTCACCTAAGTGTCATGTTTAATCATAGACTCACCTCAGGCTTTGTGCCCACTGAGCTGCGCACAACTACAGTTATCCCACTCCACAAGGGGGGAATCTACCTTGGATCCCGGGAGCTACTGCCCCATCAGTCTGATGAGCCTGATCTGCAAGGCCATGGAGCGTATTATCATGGAACTTATGAACAAAGACATTGGCAACCTTCAAACACTGGACCCATCCCAGTTTGGGTTTGTAAAGGGCCGATCTTGTCTCCTGAACCTGATTGACTTCTTCAAATTGGTCTTCTGAGCTGTGGATGAGAGTAAGGCAGTCCACACAGCCTATCTGCACCTCGCCAAGGCCTTTGACACCATCCCCCACTCTGGAATCATAGATAGGCTTACTAAGCTGGGCATTAATCCCTACATTACTCGATGGGTTGCCAACTGGCTTACTGACAGAACCCACACTGTAAAAGTTGCCGACTCCAAATCCAGCTCCAGACAAGTGACAAGTGGAGTATCTCAGTGTTCATTCCTGGGACCGCTCTTGTTTAGCATCTACTTCTCTGAAGTACAGGCCAACACTAAGGGACTCTGGCTAACAAAGTTCACAGATGACTGCAAACTGGGAGCCATTATTGAATCCCCAAATGATGTGGATACTCTACAAAAGGGCCTTACAGAAACATATGCTTGGTGCCAGAGCCATGGGCTCAAGCTCAATGACAAGAAATGTACAGTTATCCTCTTTGAGAAAAAACATGTACCCGTGAATTACCACATAGGTGGCAGTACACTAAACACAGAAAGTGTGATAAGAGACTTAGGGACACAGGTGGACAGTGGTCTCACTTTTGATAACCACATCGCTGCAACAGTCAGGAAATCCTTCTATGTGGCACACCTCATCACTAAGGGCTTTTCATCCAGAAAAAAGGAGGTCATTATCCCACTGTACTCTTCCCTCCTTAGACCCATTATAGAATACAATGCTCCATTTGGTATGTACCTCTCAAGACATCTGCAACAACTGGAAAGGCCACAGAAATACCTCACTAAAAGAATCACAGGCCTAAAGCAGATGCCCTATGCTGACCACCTTAAAAAACTCCAGCTATACTCTGTCACATATCGTCTACTCAGAGGTGATCTCTGCTTAACATACAAGGCCAGGTCAAACTCAGAGCTGTTGGACATGCTACACTTAAAGAAATCCCAGTCCCTCAGAGCCACACGCTCCAGGGATCTAAACCTTGTCATTACAATAAACAAAATATGCTGGAGGGATAGGTTCCTGACCCAGAGACTCCCCAGACTCTGGAATAGACTGCCCACACATGTCAAGCGGAGCGCCTCTTTATCCCTTTTCAAAAGGAACCTTGACGATTGGATGGGAGAAAGGAAATTCACCCCGGGGATCACATCAGTCGCTCTGCTAGACAGGGGTCTAGGGAATAGTGTGGGAAGAAGTAGCCATGGAATTGTTATGGCTAGGCTTGTATAGGCCCTAGGTCCGATAGCATAGTACCAACCTATGAACCTATGACAGGAGATGGGTGTATCAACCATTGCAGAGTCTCTTTCTTAACCCCTGTGTGAGAAAGCCATCAGAGATGAAGATCAGGCCTTAGAGGCAGCCAGAAATTTTAGCCAGCCATTTTAGCTGCTGTGTCCTGATGAATGGTCAGTGTTCTGTGAGTCTTCATGCTTTCCAAAATGGAGTCACACCCTTTAAAGCCTTGGTGCCCCTTCCACCAACTCCAGACATGGTAGATTTGTTTCACAGTTATTTTATTTATATTTGTTTATCATCCCTTCCAATCCCAGGCTAGGGTAATGATGCTTTGGTGTGAGTCATTGGCCAAAAGTTCTGTTTAATTTCTTCAAGTATTTTGGGTATCTAGTACCATCACGAGAGTGGACCCCAATAATAAGTCAAAGTATGATTAAAGTTCATGAAATTAGTATTGTTTCAGTCTTTGATGTTAGCCAAAAGTGATCTCTGCAGCACCTGTAATGAGCCCAGAACTGACCCCTTCAGCAATTTATATGGAGTTACATGTATCAGTAACATATCTAAATGTGATTGTAAATTCTTTTTTATGAGACCCGTTGCTCCTACTTCTGTCTGGGTATCCTTCTTCCACATTGTCCTCATTTCTGCCAGCAAATCCTGGTATTTTATGACTTTGACTCTCTCAGTAGGTAAGAGACTATAATCATGGTTGCAACAATTTCTGTGGTTAATGCTACTTTTGTCTTCTTTACATGGACTGCTATGTCTGGTTTTCTTGCTTCTATTTTTTGAACTGCTGGTAATGGGTGATCTCATGTGATATAAACATTATCATTTTCTATAATGCTTTGTGGCTCATGTTTCCAATGCTTCTCAGCTATTTCAGTGTTACAATGTTTGCACAATCTACAATACAGTGTTACAATGTTTGCACAATCTACAATGCAGTGTTACAATGTTTGCACAATCTACAATGCAGTGTTACAATGTTTGCACAATCTACAATGCAGTGTTACAATGTTTTCACAATCTACAATGCAGCAGTGCTACCACATCCTTTCAGTATAGAGGCCTTTTGCCATTAGTGTATCACAACCAGCCACAAGATATGTGACTGTTTCCAGTTCGGTTTTACAAAACCTACATTTGTCTGTTTCTCCCCCATGTTCAATGGACTTTGTAAACCAATGTGTATGTAGCCCATTATCTTGGGCCACCTACATTAACCTTTCATCTTTTGGTTTGACTTTGCTTCTCCTTCACCATTCCTGCATTAGATCTTGATTGACATGAGGATGTTCCAGAAGGTTTTTGTACCTGCAACTATATATATATATATTTATGCATTTTCCTCATTTCTTGCCTTCTCATCTGATCCTTTAGCTTATATTCTTTCTTTTGTTTTTGGGCACATTCAGTTGCTGCCTGAATTTATCTACTTCTGGTTTGATTTCCATTCCCGCTTGGCACAGATATGCTTCTGCTAAACTAAGCATGGAAGTTACATTAGACTTGTTCTCCTTCTCATGTTTTGAAACTTACACTATGTTTGGGTCTTGTGAGGTCAGCAAATATGTATGCAGTCCTATGATTGCAGATCTATACATGTAATCAATTTCAAGAAGGACCATACCTCTTTCAGAATGGGGAATATATAATCTTGGCATGCACTGATTTTTTTATAAATCATTTGATAAGCATGAAGCATTTTTCTTATTTTCCTGTCCAACTGATCCAGTACCTTTTAAGGCCAGTCAGTCATCCCAAAACTGTAAGTTGGAACTTGAAGAGCAAATTGGTTTATAGCTTGGACTTTGTTCCTAGATATCAGGGCTGTTTTCTTTATTAATTTTGGTCTTCTAAATTATTCTTTACTAAGTTTTATTTGCATTTGTTCATGTTTTATCCAAATTCTTCTACACTTCCTATATCACATTCCTGTCCCAGACTATTTTCTTGGGGCTGCAGTTTTCCTGCTTTAAAGGTTGCTTCTGCACATTTATTAAGACCAAATGATATTCTTATATCATCTGAAAAAGTTTTGAACACTTGCAGGTGTGCTTTCAGTTCCTGATCTGATGAACTATGCAGTTTTAAATCATCCACAAAAAGAAGATGAGATGTCTTTGCATTTTGTTTTCTTGGAGCCAAACTGTAGCCATGACCTAATCTGTTGAGCAGACAGCTTAATGGGTTAAAGGGAAGACAAAAGAGCCGTGGTGACAGAGTCACCTTGGAATATCCCCCTTTGGATTTTTATCCCTGGGATAATAATTTATCCTTTATCATGGCTTAGCTGCAAAGTGATTTGCCTCTGTTTCATGGTCACTGCAATGTAATCAGTCAATGTAGGGTATATCCTATACATTTGTAAGCACTCTTTTATCCATGAATGTGGAATGCTGTAAAATGATTTTTTGTAGTCTATCCATGCCATACTTAGATTCTTCCCCTTTTTACAATTCTCCACTATGACTTTATTTAACAACAAATGATCCTTTGTTCTATATGACATTCTTTTGTTACCCTTTTTTTCTATTGCCATGATTGAGTTTTCTTCTAAATGACTATAAACTCTGTCGGCATCAATTCCAGTGTATAGTTTCTATATTGTTAGAAGGCAAATTATTGGTCTATAGTTTTTAGGACATCTTGCATGTTCATGCTTAAGGAAGAGTATTGTTTTTCCTGTTGGTAACCAGGTTGGTGTCTGGTCAGGGTGCACATATAAGTAGTTCTTACTTATCGCTAAATCTTCATTTCATATCCTGTACATTTGAACTTCTTATTCATTCTTTTACTTCTTCTATCCATTTAGCATCTTTCTTATGTCTTCTGTTTTGGTGGCGGTTCTGTTCCTTTTGCATTGTTTCCCCGTTCTCTATAAAACTTTTCCTTTATATTTATCTGCATGTCGTCTAAGTTTTTCTACCTGTGCTGACGTCTTTAGTTTATTATTTGCAATCATTTACAATAGATCCTGGTGTTTTCTGGTACTGCATGTTGCTTTTATTACATCAATTTTTCTGAATATTTTGGTTGATCTGTTCCCTCTTCTGTACGCTAGTCTTCTAAAATCGACACTTCTTATCTTAACTGCTTTATAGTTTTTCTCTGTTTGATACTTCCATGATAGCATTTGATTTCTCCCTTTCCTTTCCCTTACTGCTCTGTGTTTTTGTGGTATAACTTTATTTGTTATTTATTTAGCTGCACAGTAATATAGCCTATTTACTTGTGTTATATTACATGAATTTCTAGGAAAAGTCTTAATTACTTTCTTCATTTGATTTATCGCAGTTCTAATATTTTGAGTTTTAGTGACTTCCTGTAATCTATTTCTTTCACTGATTTTAATATCGATATCTGCCTCTATTAAATCAAGCAACTCTTCCCTTAGATCACTTTCTTCCAAACTAAGGGTACGCTCTTTTTCCTGCATGCATTCTACAGAAAGTTATAGAACAACTTTCTGTGCCATATTCTCTTCACCTTCATCCTGCATCATCCGTTCCTCTTCCATATAGAAACTCACTTGGCTATCACTCCACAACATCGACTGCATCAGAGTTGCCACATTTTTGCGTTCCTTTCCTTGCTGCACAACTCCAACTGAAATTTTGTATTTCCTACTGAAGGCTCCAAAGTATCTTCATATGGCAACTGATCTGATGCTTCCTGCTCCCTGGTTTCTCCTTAATCTGGGGACTCATTGTTCTATCATCCTGTGATGTTATCCGTGTTAAATTTTCTACACTAAATCCTTCACATCACATGTAATCCATAACTCCAATTTCTATTTCTTTAACTTCTCCATTACTAATCCTCTTTTCTGCTTCCCCCCTTTGTTTTCCTACTTTTGTATTGTAAAATGTTCCATATCCGGATGCCTTTGCCTGTATTTCTTTTTAAATATATTTGGTCCTGCTTTTTTGTATTGATTACTTATGCTTTCTCCTTTGTATAAATATTGCACCATATTAAATCTCTTTTTCTAGCATTGGCGCCTCACAGTAAGACGCTGACTGGTTCGACTCTCAGCTAGAGCGTCTTCTCCATGGAGGCATGTGTGAATGGGAGTCCCTTCGTTGAAGGTTGTGCATTAGGGCTGGCAACTCAGCATGTAAAAATCAACTGCCAATCATTAGCAGACCGGAGTTCCGCTGTGGCGATCCCTAACCGGGAAAAGCCGAAAGACACAACAACAACAACAACAACAGTAAATCTCTTTTTCATTCCCATGCCTGTATTTCTTCTTCAGATGTCTCCTGATCCTCCTGATTCTCCTTTATTTGGGGAGTCGTTGTTCCATCATGCTGTGATATTACTTTTGTTAGATTTTCTACACTAAATTCTTTACTTCACAGGCATTTCATACTTTCTGCTTCTATTTTTTAACTTTTACTTTAGTGATCTTCTGTTCTACTTCCCCCTTTGTGATTTTATGTTTTATGTTGTGAAATTTTCCATATCTGGGTGCCTTTTTCTGTATTTCTCTTCAAATATCTTTGAAACTGCTTTTAGTATTGATTAATTTGGCTTTCTCCTTTACATAAATATTGCACCATATCAGATCTGTCATTCTTTCTCTTGTGGATATTTCTTTTTTATACCTTTCAGAAATGTCTAGATTTTGTTCTTTATATGTTTACACTTCCTCAGTCATTTCTTTTTCCAAAATGCCCAAGGTTTCTTGGTCTGTATAATGTTTTTCATAAATCTATTGTTTTAATGAAAACAAACTTGCATTTGAAGCTTTTAACAGTTTTTCTTGTGCAAGTATTTTTCCGTCCTCTAATTTCTCTCAATCTTTTTGTATAGCTTCTCTCCTGAAATCCTGGGGTTCTTGCATAATAGTAATTATACATAATTTCTCTCTTATCCTCAATAGTCCACTCTGTCATTTTTATGTCTATTTTTTGGCCTGTCAGTTTTTGTGGGGTACTAACTCCTTATACAGCAGGGTGGCCATCTTCCCCCTAAGTCTGGCCTAACCCTTTTTAATTTCAACATATCTTTTGGGTTTCTAATACCGTAATGGGAATGGACCCCATTCCTAAGTCAACGTATGATTAAAGTTCATGAAATTATTATTGTTTCACTCTTTGATGACAGCCAAAAGTGCTCTTCGCAGCACTCACAATGTGCCCAGTAATGACTCCTTCTACAATTTGTACAGTTACATATATTGGTAGGATATCTAAATATGACTGTAGACTTTTTTTTTTTATAAGACTCATTGCTCCTACTACCATTGGAGCTGTCTGGGTATCTTTCTCCCACATTGCTCTCGTTTTTGCTTGCAAATCCTGATATTTTATGACTTTGTGTCTCTCTATATGCAGGACACTGTAATCACTGGGTGTGGAGATTTCAAAGATCAATGCTACTTTTGTCTTATTTTTTTTGGATCACTATATCTGGTTTTCTAGCATCTGTCTTTTGACTTGTTGGTAGTGGATGATCCCATTGGATGTAGTCTTCATCATTTTCTGTGATGCTTTGTGGCTAATCTTTCCAGTGTTTTTCAGCCACTTCAGTACCACAATGTTTGCACAATCCCCAGTGCAACACTCTTGTCACATTATTATGACTTTCAGTATAGAGTCCTTTTGCCATAAGTATGTCACAGCCAGCAACAAGGTGTGCAACTGTTTCCAGTTCTGTTTTAAAAAACCTACATTTGTCTGTTTCTCCCACATGTTCAATGGACTTTGTAAACCAATGTGTATGTAGCCCACTGTCTTTACCAATATTAACCTTTCATCTCTTGGTTTGAAGTCACCTCTCCTTAACTATTCCTGCGTTTGTTCCTGATCAACATGAGGTTCTTCCATACGTTTTCTATACTTGCAACTATATTTATGTATTTTCCACATTTCTTGCTTTCTCATCCGGTCCTTCACCTTATATTCTTTCTTTTGTTTTTTTGGCACATTCAGTTGCTGCCTGGTTTTTATCGACTTGTGGTTTGATTTCCATTCCTGCTTGATGCCGATATGCTTCTGCTAGATAAGAAGGGAAGTCATCTTAGATTTATTTTCCTCATGTTTCAAAACTTTCACTACATTTGGGTCTTGTGAGGTCAGCAGATATGTGTGGAGTCCCACGATTGCAGATCTGTACATGTAATCAATTTCAAGGAGGCCCATCCCTCCTTTGGAACGGGGAATGTATAATCTTGGTATGCACTGATTTTTATAAATCATTTGATGAGCATGAAGCATCCTTTTGTTTTCCTATCAATCTATCCAACATGTTTTGGGGCAAATCAATCACTCCAAAACTATAAGTTAAGACAGGAAGAGCAAATTGGTTTATAGCTTGGATTTTGTTCCTAGATGTCAATGCTGTTTTCAGGATTAATTTAAGTTTTCTAAAATACTGCTTACTAAGTTTTATACACATTTGTTCATGTTTTATTGTTGATCCTTCATCAGTTCCCAAATATTTATACACTCCCTCTTGCTCAAGTTCTTTTATATCACATTCTTGTCCCAAACTGATGTTTTCTTGGTGCTGAAGTTTTCCAGCTTTAAATGTTGCTTTTGCACATTTTTCAAGACCAAATGACATTCTTATATCATCTGAAAAAAGATTTGACAACTGCAGTTGTATTTTCAGTTCCTCCTCTGATGAGCTATACAGTTTCAAATCATCGACAAAGAGAAGATGAGAAGTCTTTACACTTTGTTGTTATCTAGGAGCCAAATTATAGCCATGGCCTAGATGACCACAGACGTATAACCAATTCCAAAAACGACTCAGCCAGTAGATCCAAAAACGAAGAAATTTATTGTAGTAATAGCTGTAAAGCACAAACTTTACTTCTCTCTAGTGCCTTGGCAAATGCCTTTAACAGAGTACAACCATACCAATTTTCAACTTCATTTATATACTAAAACAGAATCAGTAAAACAATTAAGAACAACTCATTACAAGAGTCATTTCCAATTAAGCTCTCTATTTAACCCATTAGGGTGCAAGGTGTTAAATTTTAAAATAAAAAGTGCTTCTTTACATTGTAATTTACTTTGTAAACACTTATCCCTTTCACAGTACACTTTTTCCAAAACAGTACCCTTTAATTTACTCCCGTCACTGTTATGATACATTTTAAAATATAATCCTAATGGGCTTTCCACCTTCTCATTTCTAATATTTCTTAAATGTTCTAAAAATCTAACATGAAAACTCCGTTTAGATTCCCCTATATAAAATAAATTACATTCACATTTAAGCACATAAATAATTCCTTCTGCCAAACAACTATAAATGTCACACAAATCAAATTTCTGTCCATTTATATTATTAAAAGTACATACTGTGTGACTACATATATTACAGTGACCACAAACTCGAAAACCTAAATTTGATATAGGTTTATTCAACCTTGTTACAGGAAAATTAAACTGAGCATGCAGTAACATATCTTTAATACTTTTCCCCCGTTTATATAACACCATGCCACATAAAGCATGCACTCAGGTCTCTCAACAGCAGGTACAAGTACGACTCAATCAGTGTCCACGCTGGTGTAAACGACCTGAGACGTACCTCCCTGGACTACATGAAAAGAGACATAGAGGAGCTCTCTGATTATGTAGCCCAGGCAGGTATGACCCTGACCTTGAGCAGTATCCTACCTTCACCTAGAATGATGCCACAATACAGAGATAAGATGATCAGCTTTAACAATTGGCTTAAACTCTGGTGTCATTCAAAGGGGATCCAATGTCTGTCTGCCTGGGATGACATGCTGGACAAGCCACGCTGCTCATGAGGGATGGCTTGCACTTGTCACCCTGGGATTCGGATTTTGGCAAAGGCTCTTGCCACCCCATAGTGCCTTTTTAGGCAAGGCTCAAATTCTAAACCTACCACCCTAGAACAAAACAAAGAAAAAAACTAAGGGTAATGCTGCTCAATGCCAGAAGTCTCAACCTCAAGATGCACGCACTCGAGGCCCTTCTCAGTATGGAGAACATCGATGTCTGTGCTGTGACAGAAACCTGGTTCAAGGCTCCTGAGAGCACCCCAGCACTATCAGGTTTTACCTCATATCATGCGTTCCGGCCACAAAACCCGGACAATACCAAGAAAGGAGGAGGGGTATCCATATTCATCAAGGACACCCACACCTCAAGATTGGTGGCATCGCACGATGCATCGGAAACCATCCAGGTGCAATTAACCATAGGCAAGACTGCTCTGCAAATTGTAGCATGTTACAGGCCACCCTCATATGGCCTTCCTGAAAACACTGGAGGGGATAAATGTATCTCCGAACACCATCATACTAGGTGACTTCAACTACCCTAATATAGACTGGGAACACTACTCAAGCCCAAACACTCTAGCCCAAAAGTTCCTGGAATTCATAAACTCAAATGCCATGGAACAACCAGTCACCATCCCCACAAGAGGAGAGAACATACTTGATTTCATCATCACGAACATGGGAGCACAATGTTCAACGCCAGAAGTATACCCCTCACTGGTGAGATCTGATCACAAACTAATCTCGCTGGAGGTCCTCATCCCGCCCCCACCCGTAATGAAAAAGACCACAGTAAAGAACTTCTTGAAAGCCGACTTCACACTTCTAAAGACTAGTGTGGTCTCCTTTAAGGCCCCTGAGCCGGCGGTTAACACTACTCAAACCGCTGAATCACTTACAAATGCCTTCTACCAGCACCTGCAGGGCTGCATGGATCAGGCAATCCCAAGCAAAACAAAGACTCTTTGTACCAAAGGCCAGCGTCCAGTCTGGTGGACCCCAGCCATAAACAAACTCTACAACAAAAGGAGAAAGCTACTACAAGATAGAGCAAAATCCTTAAAAGGTAAGACACCGCTGATCACTATAAGTAAAAAGCTAAGAGCTCTCATAAAATCATCCAAAGCTAATTTTGAGAAAAAATAGCTAAGGACTCTAAAGACAACCATAAGGCATTCTTTAGCTATGTCAGAAACCTAGGAGGAAACTCCCAGATATGCTCAGAATTAGTTCAAAATGATGTGAAGATTACTGATCCTACAGACATTGCCAACATACTGGCTGACAGGTTCAGTGCAAACTCCCCCCCGCCTAAAGGAGAGATATCTATACCAAATGATTGTAGCCCCAAACATCTCTAACGCCCAGGTGAGAACTGCTCTCTCCAAGGCAAAGAACACAGCATCCATGGGACCTGATGGTGTCCCCGGCTGTGTGCTCCATGAACTCAACGAGGAATTAAACCCACAGTTAGGACAGCTGTTTAATCTTAGTCTCACCTCCGGATATGTACCCAGGGAGTGGCGCTGGCGACTGTGGTCCCACTCCACAAAGGCGGCGCCTCCACCGACCCTGGAAATTACCGTCCCATTAGCTTGACAAGCCTTATCTGCAAAGCCATGGAGAGGATCATAATGGATCTCATAAATAAAGACATAGGGAATTTGCAGACTTTGGATCCAACCCAGTTTGGCTTTGTCAAAGGCAGATCATGCCTTTTAAACTTGGTTGACTTTTTTGAAACAGTCACCAAGGCCATTGACGAGGGAAAGGCAGTCCATACAGCCTACCTAGACCTGGCGAAGGCTTTCGATACAATACCCCACTCGGGTATCATTGAAAAACTCATCAACTTAAATGTAAACCCATACATTACAAGATGGGTTGCAAACTGGCTTAGTGACAGAACCCACAGGGTCAGAGTTGCTGGCGCCATGTCAGACTCTAAGCCTGTCACAAGTGGTGTCCCACAGGGCTCAGTCCTGGGCCCACTCTTGTTTGGCATCTACTTTTCTGAAGTACAAGCAAACACAGGAGGGTTATGGCTGACAAAGTTCGCAGATGACTGCAAACTGGGCGCCGTAGTTGAAAACACATCCAACACAGATATCCTTCAGAAGGGTCTCACAGAAATGGATAACTGGTGCCAGAGCCATGGCCTCAAGTTAAATGCCAAGAAATGCATAGTCATACCCTTCGGGAAAAATAAGGTTACCCCTAGCTACCATATAGGTGGCAATCCCTGACCACAGAAGAAGTTATTAGGGACCTGGGAACCCAGGTTGACAGTAGCCTTTCATTCGACACTCATATTGCTAAAGTAGTTAGGAAGACCTTCTACATTGCCCACCTTATCATGAAGGGATTCACATCTAGATCAAGGGAAGTCATAGTCTCCCTATACTCATCACTCATCAGACCAATGATCGAGTACAATGCCCCATTCAGAATGTATCTGACCCGACACTTGCAGCAGCTGGAGAGGCCACAAAGTTCCTCACCAAAAGGATAAAGGGTCTCAAAAATCTGTCTTATGCTGCCCGACTGAAAGAACTCCAGTTATATTCAGTTGCGTGCAGCTTGCTCAGAGGTGACCTGTGCCTGACATACAAGGCCATGTCAAACCCAGATTTGATGAATATGCTTCATCTCAAAAATCTAGATCCCTTAGAGCCACAAGGCGGGTGACTTAAACCTCGACACGGTTATTAATAGGACATGCTGGAGGGATAGATTCATCACCCAAAGACTCCCTATGCTGTGGAACAAAATCCCGGTTTATGTGAGGCAGAGCACCTCGCTGGCCTTGTTCAAGAGGAATCTTGACCAATGGATGGGAGATCGCAGATACACCCCAGGGGTTACCTCAGTGTCACTGCTCGACAGAGGCACAGCTAAATAATGGGCATAGTTTCTCCAAACTAAGGGGTGGCGTAAGCCACAAAACTATGGGCTAGGCTTATAAATGCCCTCGGGCAGATAGCCTAGTATGAACCTATGAACCTATGAACCTATGAACCATAGGTCTTTGAGGCAAAAATTTTCCCAAAAAGGGATCCTGTATTAAATAGTTCCAATGGTTCATAACTAATTTAACCGACTGGTCCGTATAGACACCATATGTAGTTACAAAAAATATTTTATCCACTGGCTTATTATTTTTATTTCTATCTGGTCTACCTTTATACTCCACTAATCTTTTATCTTGACTTCCTAGCATAAGGCTATTGTTAGCTTGCTCTACACATTTTACACTATAACCTCTGTTTTTAAATTTATTACATATTTTTTCAATTTCTTCCTCTTTTTTTCTTCTGTCACTAGTTAACCTTGAAATACATAACAATTCATTATAAGGAAGGGCAGATATTAAATGGGAAGGATGGCAGCTGGTCCCATATATGAAATTATTTACTCCCTCAAATTTATAATGAACAGAAGTAACAATCTTGTCTCCTTCTGTCTCTAAATTCACATCTAAGAATGTTACTCTTTCCCCACATTGTGCACCATCAAATTTAATTCCAAAAATATTATGATCTAAATCATGAATGAATGTATTCACACTAGACCTTCCACCTTCACATAGAAAGATTATATAGCCATGGCCTAAGCTGTTAAGTAGACAGCTTAATGGGTTAAGGGCAAAGCAGAATAGCAGCAGTGACAGAGACTCGCCCTGGAATATCCCCCTTTGGATTTTTTCCCTGGAATAATAAATTGCCCTTTATCATGGCTTAATTGCAAAGTGGTTTGCTATTGTTTCATGGTCACTGTAATGTAGTCGATCAGTGTAGGGTACATCTTTTATATTTTTAAGCACTCTTTTATCCATGAATGTGGGATACTATCAAATGCTTTTTTGTAGTTAATCCATGCAATACTTAAATTCTTCCCCTTTTTGCAGTTCTCCACTATGACTTTATTTAACAGCAAATGATCCTTTGTTCCATATGACTTTCTTGTATTACCCTTTTGTTCTATTGCCATAATTGAAGTTTCTTCTAAATGACTTTAGACTCCTTCAGCATCAGTTCTAATGTATAGTTTATACGTTATTGGAAGGCAAGTTATTGGTCTATAATTTTTTGGGTAGCTTGCAGGTTGGTGTTTGTTCAGGGTGCGCATATAAATAGTTCTTACTCATGGCTAAATCCTCATGCAAAGATGTTAATACTTTTAACCAGAAATTAGGTACTGCATCTGGGCCTGGGGTTTTCCAATTTGAGGCTTTTATTAACTTAACTTTGTTTCAGTCTTTCTAGCTGTTACTTCTTCCCATTTTATATCCTGTACATTTAAACTTCTTATTCTTTCTTTTATTTCTTCTATCCATTTAGTATCTTTGTTATGTTCCACAGGATCTTCATAGATACTTCTCCAAAATGCATCTATTTCTTCTTTTTTTTGGTGGTCTTTCAATTCCTTTTACCTTGTTTCCCAGTTGTCTATAAAACTTTTTTGGGTCATCAATAAATTGATTGCTTATTTTGTACTTTTCCTTTATATTTATCTGCGTAACTTCTAAGTTTTTCCACCAGTGCTGAGATTTTTAGTTTATTTACGAGAGTGTATGATAGATCCTGATCTGTTCTCATACTGCATGTTGCTTTTATCACGTCTTTCTTTCTTAGTATTTTTGTTGATCTGTTCCCTCTTCTATATTCTTCTAACAATGACACTTCTTGTCTTAATTGCTTTATATTTTTCTCTGTTTGATATTTCCATGATAGTATTCGATTTCTCCCCTTTCTCTCCCTCACTACCATGTGTTTTTGTGGTAGAACTTTATCAGTTATTAATTATGAACAGTCCTAATTATTGTGTTCATTTGTTTTATCAAACTTCTGACTTTTTGGGTTTAATTGGCCTTCTGCAGTTTATTTCTTTCATTGATCTTAGTATGTCTATCTATCTCTATTAAGTCAAGCAACTCTTCTCTTAGCTTGTTTTCTTCTAAACTGAGGGCACATTTTTTGTTTTCCGTTTTCTGTGGCCATTCTATAGAAAGTTCTGTTGCATCTTCCTGTGGCACCTTCTCTTCAGTTTCATCCTGTGTCATCTGTTGTTCTGTCATATGGGAACTCACTGGCCTGTCACTCCTCAACATTCACTGTGTCAGAGTTTCCACAGTTTCCTGTTTCTTCCCTTGTCATCCAGCTTTAAGTGAATGTTTATACTCGTTTTCTGTAGAAGGCTCGAAAATATTTTCATATTTTGCCTGACCAATTGCTTCCTTTACACCGATTTTCCCTTAATTTGGAATTCCTTTGCTGTATTCTTGTGTGGTGCTTTCTGAATTATTTTCTACACTGAATCTTTCACTTCACAGGTGCTCCATAACCTCCGTTTCGATTTCTTTAACTCCTCCCTTACTAATCTCCTTTTTTGCTTTGCCTCTTTGTCTTCTTATTTTTTGTATTATAAAGTCTTTCCATGTCCAGATTCTTTTGCCTGTATTTCTCTTTTGTATGTTTTTGTGTCTTCAGGATTCTAAACTGTCATTTTTTTCCAGTCCTGGCACGTGTGCCTACCAGGATTGGGCACTTTTTTATCTTGAGATTTGTGTACCCAGTTGTCTTTTTTATTTTTAACCTACTTCCATTCATGATACATGCTATATAAAATACAGTCTATATATCAGTGTCACCTTGGTGAGATTTTGTAAAAACAGGGTCCACCTTGTGAAGGTGCTCACCAAGACTTGGGGATCAATTAAATTCCTGCAATACGACTCTGCTTTGCATGCTGATTTTATCATCTCTCCATTTGGACCAAAATGTCTTTTGTAGCCTTTCCATTGGTATTGAGATTTAATCATAAAGCCATGTAATCTAGGTGTGACATGACAGATTTTGTTCACTTGGCTAGAGTAGTTTTAAGTTTTGTTTATTTATTTACTTGTTACCTGGTAAGTGGGCTGCTCTGATTATGTTCTTAAAGCACATTCTTAGACACAACTGAAACAAAGCAGTATTACACAGAGTGACCCACTTGCACAAAGCAAAAGTGTATTCAGAGTCCTACCATATTTTCTGTATGCATATAACTTTATTTCCCAAACTACAGGTATTGAAAATAGGTACAAAGGCTCTTGAAAACAAGGTGCATCCAGCCACAAATCTGGACTACTAATTAACATCAAGTTTGATTACCAAACCTTATAAAAGAATACCCATAATGCATTTGCAATTATGACAACACTGTGTGTGTGTGTGTGTGTGTGTGTGTGTGTGTGTGTGTGTGTGTGCGTGTGGATTTAACTGTAGCAAGCTGTTTGCTACAGCTGTAGCAATTTCTGCATTTTTTTTGTCTTCAACTTACAGAAGATTTTCTTTTATTTGTGCTCTTCAAGTTTGAGATGACCCAGCTATAGTTCTGCAAAAATCTACCTTACACTCATCTGTTTCTGCTTCTGAAAAAGGGAATTCTGAAAAACTTAAAGCCAAAGACACCATTAAGAAGTTAAGCCAGTGTTACACAGTTGTGATAGGAGACAATGACCCATATTAAGCAAATGTCCCCATTTATCTAAGGTAAAAAAGTGCAACCACCTGTCCAGTTATCCTGACTGATTTTAAAGGTTGCTAGAGAAGTCCTCTGCTTGCTATGGAAGGCAGCCTGTTCCACAGTTTATTTAGGCACCTACCATGCTATTTGATGCTGTTGGTATGGTAATTTAGTTGCTATGGTTAAGGTTTCTAGAATGGGTGTTTGTTTTTTAACTGTTTTTATTTAGGTAAAGGATTTCAAAGAGTGCTTGGTCATTCATAATAATATTACATAGGTGTAACACACAGAACCTCTATTTTGAATTATTGGTACAGCCAGTATGTTGGTCATATAGTCTGGATTTCTGTGTACTAAACAGCTTCAAAATCACATGTAACAAGGTATGTATTCCGAAAATCATGTGAAGGGATATCAAGCCTGAAACTGAGACTGTACCTCTAAAAACAGGTACATCATGCAAAGGGATAAATCAAACCTTAAAATAGGGAGATACCTCCAAAATAGATACAGCTGTGAGATCTGTATGACTAGTATATCAACATCTGGAGCATTGTGTGGACTTGTATCACTTCCTCAGCATCATGCCCAATGGGATATGAGTGAGATGTTCCAGTTCCTGTAAATAAGTTACATTAGCTGTGTCAGAAATGGAAGGCTTCAATGAAAAGTAATAATACTGCTTTTTACTGAAATGTTAGTAATTACGTGAAGCATCCTTCCTGCCAGTGGGAAATATCCCTTGAATATAAAAATATTACAGGTGTTAAAAATATTGTAGTGAGAACAAAGGTGTTAGCAGTTGTTCTTGTCAGTAATACAAAAATAAATAGAGAAGATGGGCATATTGGGCTACAGCTCTGAATAAAAGTTGTCTCTGGGCATATAAATGAAACCTACAGTGAGTTTATTAAATGGGTAGTATCTTTGTTGCATACTTAAATATTTACTCTTTGTCAAGTGGTTTATAACCTCTTTGGCTCAAATGTTAAACATCGGAAATGCTGTGGCAAAGTGACACACTCAAAGGCAAACATTCTGTGAGTGGATGATGTGAAAATCAGGCCTTATGTACATTTCATTATAATCAGGTTAGTGTTACTTTATTATATCTGTCCCCATGAAATAGGCAGCAAAACCTAAGGAATTCATGTTACATGTGAGTGCGGCAGTATTTGCGAACCGCGTTTTCTGTAAATTCTCTTTGTAATGAAAGGGCTGGGGGCTGGTGCCTCCCACCTCCTTTTGAGGAAGGTGCAACTGCTGCTATAAATGGTATTAATGTAAAACAGAGTCTTTAGATATAGTTGATTGGTGTTACATATACTGAAAACAAGCATTTCATTTTCAAAGTCACACAACTGGCATGCTGATCATGGTGACAACATAACTGGTTCCTTTGTAATTAAGTCATCTAGCTGACCAGATGCAAGAAAATTATTTTGGAAATGTCACTGATGAATTTCAGATGATAAACAGCACTGTAGAAATGAATAACTTGTTGTACATGTAAGCTGTTAGTCTACTTATGCAGAGAGTTAAGAAAAGCTTTAGTTAAGATTTTGCACGAGCAAATGACTGTTGTATTTGTTTGTTGTTACTAATGTGCACAACCTGTTCCGTATTTAAAACATTCCAGTTTTCTGTTTTATTTATTTTTATATTCAAAGGTACTCGCACCCAGTTGACAATGCCGGATTTTTGTCATACATGACATTTACCTGGCTTACTCCACTAGCGTGGAAAACATTCAAGTATTCAGTACTTAACCCAGAAGACTTATGGAAAGTTTCGCCTGGTGAAGCATCTGAGGTGAATAGTAAGAGGTAAGAAGTCTAAATACTCATTTTTATGACTTTCTTTCAATAGATCTATATTTAAAAACATACACACACGCATGTATATATATATATATATGTATATAGATATGCATGTGGGTATGTATGTTTATATAAAATACATTTAAATGACTGTCATACTGAAAGATCGACTTTCAAAATATTGATCCCAGGACATCTAACATTTAATATATTAAACCTAAACAGATTGGAAGAGGCACAAACAACACCGAAACAACCTGGCAAAGCAGCAATCAGAGGCAAACTAAAATGAATGAAACAAATAGCGTAAACAAGATTTAATTCCACGCTTTCGTCCGTAGACTTCTTCAGAATAAAAAATGTGACAATGAACTCATTTAAATACATTCAAATTGATTAAACAATTTAAAACTTAATTACAATCAAACTAAATTGCTGTGTTAATTAAAAAAGGAGTTAACACCATCATTCCTTTTATGGAGATGTAACTTCCTGTTTTTCAAAAAACATTTAATGTTGACTGCTTCATTGATGCCTGGAAGTTTATCAGCTTTTAGTTTCATTTGCCAAAGGGCTTCTCTTTGTAAAATGTAATTTTTAAAATCCCCCCCTCTCATGTCGTTCTGACAAACCTCTAGTATGGAAAATAAAAATCTTTTAAAATTATGACAAAGAATGGAATGCTTATATAAAGCATTAGTAGGATCTTTCTTTCTAATGTCATAAAGATGTTCCTTAATGCGGATTTTTTTTAAACTCCTACTAGTCATTCCTACATAGAAGGCAGGACAAGTGCTGCATAAACTAATGTATACTAAACCACTAGTGTCGCAATCAACATTGTTGGGAACAGTTAAAATTCTATGGTGAGACTCTATACTAATATATGGTCCCACAGAAATATATCTGCATATTTTGCAGTTGTGACAACATTGCATACCTTTCTCAGTGGTAGCAACTTTCCTGTTGTAGTGGGTGTGTTTATACTCTAGTATTCTTCTTAAATTGCGTGTGTTTCTGGATACAAAAACATAA
>NC_056749.1:74538260-74573260 GCF_019279795.1 Protopterus annectens | reverse complement strand
AGCACAGATGACCACGTCTTTATGAATCCACGTCTCTGAATTCCAAATAACACTGAGCTTTGAAAACACTGCGAAAACCATAAAAAGAATCTACGCAATAGTTTTGAAAGTGCTTTTGTAGCAGTCAGTGTCCAAACATACTGAGTACGCTAACTTTAAGGTGACCTACCTTGAAGATAAAGGCAGCATTTGGTTTTACAGGAACATCATGTACCTCTTTACTCTGATGTGGTACAACCTTGTATTGTATTTATTTGGAAATGTGGATGCACAGCGCCCATATCAGGGGATGGAGGGGAATGCAGCTACATTACCATAGCAATGTGTAATGTTTCCCGGAAGTCCATTACAATATCAAGCTCCCCTTAACTAATTTAAGAGAAAGTGCTAGACTTCAAAACAGTTAACTGCTAAGTGAATCCTAACATTAACATTTTGTTTATAATGATCCTTTGTGTAGTCCTTAAGCAAAATTTACTCACACCCCTTTAAAGTGTGTGGAGAGGAAAGTGTTTTAGTCACATTATCTGATATCAGAGAAGTTTATGCTGATCAGAGAAGCTGATAGCAGTTGAGTACAAACCAGTGGCATCAGAGATATTAATCACTCTATTTTTAGGAAGTACAGTGCTATTGTAACAATTCGCGGTGGTGGTGCTGCGGTACTGTTGTCTCCTCACAGCAAGACGTCTCGTTTGATTCTCAGCTAGAGCGTCTTCTGTGGAGACATGTGTAAATGGGCATACCTTCGTTGAAGGTTGTGCATTAGGGCCGGCAACTCAGCACGTAAAAATCAACTGCCAATCATTAGTGGACCGGAGTTCCGCTGTGGCGACCCCTAACTGGGAAAAGCCGAAAGACACAACAACAGTGCTATTATAACAGGCTAGCATGCATTTTTTATTTCTTTTCTTTATAATAATAAATTAGCATAATATGCATTTTAGATGACACATTTTCATTTAAATGGGAGACCATTTAGTAGCATTATTATACACACACACATATATATATATATATATATATATATATATATATATATATAGCCTTAAAATATATTGTTAGATAATTACTGCTAGAGAACACTGGTACTTAATGGGATGCATAAAATCCTCAAGAAAAAAACTGAAAAATATGGTAAAATGAATATCACAAGTTTTGATCGGGTAAAAATCTGTAGAAAGTAAATTATTTCTCTGTATTAAATAGTGCTTGAACTGAAACATATGTGGTGTCAGGAAACAACAAACATTAAACTGATTTGCAACAGGAGGTTGTAAGGAATGGGAAAAAAATGCTATCTTAAAAATATATAAATAAAAATGACAACCTTTTGTCTACAAGTACAAATGCTACCCTGTGCATACAAACACACACACACACACACACACACACACACACACACACACACACACACGCACACACACACACACAGATGCGCACACACACACACACACACACACACACACACACACACACACACACACACACACACACACACACACACACACACACACACACACACACACACACACACACACACACACACACACACACTTAATACAGCATTGGGCTGTGCCTAACACATTCCTGTATGTGTGGTGGAGGTAAGAGCTGTGATAGTCAGGCCTCCCTAGCTTTGTATTACCATTCAGAAAATGCAGGCATTTCAGAAGAAAAGTACAGAACTTGGGGTGCTAATGCATACCTTGTACTGTTTATTTGTAGGTATTTGATCCTGATAGTTACTGAAGCTCGGCTGACTTGTTAATATTTCATCAGTTAATGAATCCAGATTTTGTTACTTCCCATTTGGCTATTAACTTTGTTAAATATCATAGTGGGATCATGGGAGAGAAGAGAAGCTGGCATAATTTAACATTTTGATGGAAGACAGTGATATACTTAAAAGTGGCTATAGTATCTGGTGGGGATATTAACATTTATACAAGAGAAACTATGGGTCGTGGAAGAATATGGACTAGTTCCTTTAAGATGAATTACCTGTGGGCAAGGTGTTGACTTTTGATGTGTACCTGTGCCTTCCCAAGGCTGTGCTAAGAGCTGTAAGGCAGAAGGCATTAGAAAAAGTATCCAGAGGAGTCAGGAGTGTACCTGTGTCAAGGAGAGGCAAACTATGGCCAGAGTATTTGGATCTGAGGTGAGCCTCTGCAGGGAGAAAATAAACAAACAGTGGAAGTCCTGTTAAAAGGGGTGCTGATTGCACAAAACATATGCTGTTTGTAAAGGGCTTTCTTTTATTATTTATCCAGAACATTGCAGGGCATTTGAGACTGTCAGCACCTGTGTTGGCACTAGATCTGAGCATTTGTGCTTCACAGCAAAAATAGTGAACTGTTTGTTTTATACCTATTATATTACCATGTACCTTTTTCTTTATGATGAATGCAGCATAGCCTTTTCTTTTTGGGCAATTAACTACTTTTTCTTAATACTTACCTGGCAGGGGGAATAACATGATCAAGAAGGTGTTTTCCCCATGGTGGAGCTCTTCCATTGCACGGTTTTCATATGTCTGTTGTCAAAATACCGCCATCTGCGGGATGCAGCAGACAGATGAGACTTCAGCTACAGAACATTCTGATTCCATCTGTCACTTCCAAACATAATAATTATTACCTGTAGTAAGTAAAGGAAAGTTGCTTTTCTTAACCCACTGGTGCCATGCTGTTGTGGTGCTGTATGAAGGACCCTGACTTGTGGTTTGGTTTAGAGGTGTGACAGAGATTTAGAGGGATGGCAGGTGGGTGATATTTCAAGCAGGGAAATCTGAACTTATTGAGATGACTATGATAGAGCAGCTTTTGCAAATGATATTTACCCCTGTTGAAATTGTGGTAGCGGTATCAGAGTTATGGCTGCACCACAGACTGTGCCTCTGCTAAAGCTCTTATCCAAAGAAGAATACCTCAAAGTCTGTTTGGACACATTCAGCAGGATAGGCAATATTGGCACCTCAACTCATGGGGTAACCCATCTGTGCTTTCTGGAGTAATGGCTTTAGTAAGGTAAAAATAAAAAAAAGTTAGTATGTCTGTGAGTCATCTCCAAGACTCATGCCCTTAATCTCCATAAGGTTTTGACTTGACCCCAAGGGGCTTAATACTAAAGACACCATATCAAAAATCAAAAATAGTAGTTAATATACAAGGTCAAGCAAGCTTTCTCAACAGTTATTAAGAAGTGGGTATATACTGACTTGAGCTTTAATTGTAGCAGAAGATAATATTGCTGAATAATGCAGTATGGAGAATAAACCAGAAATACCATGTAGACAACCAGAGAGCGTCGCTGCTGGACTCTGGCAGCATGACTACACTGGTCAAATTATGCCGCTCCTTATGTTTGGAGAAAAACAGCCTGTCCATCAGAGTCTATTGATGTTATCTATATTCATGGAGAGATTGTTCACTTAGGAAGACATAGAAATTAAGCTTGGGTTAATCTTACACCTTGTGCCCATAGTCACCTATCTAACCCATGAGATCAGTACTGGCAAAGGCTTCTCATTTTATAATGACTGTTCAAAACAGTGGGAGCATGCAGAGAAAACTGAAGAGTCCAAATTAATCATCAGTCCCTCAGCTGACAGGTTTTAAGGTGGTAGGCATACCGACCAGTCTAGAAACACTCAGGGTCAGGATAGTGGTAGAAAATCCTCTAAAAACTAAAGTGTGGATCAGTTTTCTAAGGGAATGTCAGGACCCCTGCTCATGCACTGCATTTACAGTATAACTAATGTAAGGACCCCTGCCCATGCGCTACATATACAGTGTGACTAATGTGAGGACCCCTGTCCATGCACTACATTTACAGTATAACTAATGTGAGGACCCCTTGTCCATGCAGGCCCGTTGTCCATGCAGTACAATTACAGTGTGCCTAATATGAGGACCCCTGCCCATGTACTACATTTACAGTATAACTAATGTGAGGACCCCTTTCCATTAGCTACATTTACAGTATAACTAATGTGAGGACCCCTGCCCATGAACTACATTTACAGTGTGACTAATGTGAGGACCCCTGCCCATGCACTGCATTTACAGTATAACTAATGTGAGGACCCCTACCCATGCACTACATTTACAGTATAACTAATGTGAGGACCCCTGCCCATGCACTACATTTACAGTATAACTAATGTAAGGACCCCTGCCCATGTACTACATTTACAGTGTAACTAATGTGAGGACCCCTGCCCATGTACTACATATACAGTATAACTAATGTGAGGACCCCTGCCCATGCACTACATTTACAGTATAACTAATGTCAAGACCCCTGCCCATGAACTACATTTACAGTGTGACTAATGTGAGGACCCCTGCCCATGCACTACATTTACAGTATAACTAATGTGAGGACCCCTACCCATGCACTACATTTACAGTATAACTAATGTCAAGACCCCTGCCCATGAACTACATTTACAGTGTGACTAATGTGAGGACCCCTGCCCATGCACTACATTTACAGTATAACTAATGTCAAGACCCCTGCCCATGAACTACATTTACAGTGTGACTAATGTGAGGACCCCTGCCCATGCACTACATTTACAGTGTAACTAATGTGAGGGACCCTACCCATGTACTACATTTACAGTATAACTAATGTGAGGACCCCTGCCCATGAACTACATTTACAGTGTGACTAATGTGAGGACCCCTGCCCATGCACTACATTTACAGTATAACTAATGTGAGGACCCCTACCCATGCACTACATTTACAGTGTAACTAATGTGAGGACTCCTACCCATGCACTACATTTCCAGTATAACTAATGGGAGGACCCCTGTCCATGCACTATATTTACAGTGTAACTAATATGAGGACCCTTGCCCATGCACTGCATTTACAGTGTGAATAATGTGAGGACCCCTGCCCATTCACTACATTTACAGTGTGATTAATGTAAGGACCCCTGCCCATGCACTACATTTTTATTGTGACTAATGTGAGGACCCCTGCCAATGCACTACATTAACAGTATAACTAATGTGAGGACCCCTGCCCATGCACTACATTTACAGTATAACTAATGTGAGGACCCCTGCCCATGTACTACATATACAGTATAACTAATGTGAGGACCCCTGCCCATGCACTACATTTACAGTATAACTAATGTCAAGACCCCTGCCCATGAACTACATTTACAGTGTGACTAATGTGAGGACCCCTGCCCATGCACTACATTTACAGTATAACTAATATGAGGACCCTTGCCCATGCACTGCATTTACAGTGTGAATAATGTGAGGACCCCTGCCCATTCACTACATTTACAGTGTGATTAATGTAAGGACCCCTGCCCATGCACTACATTTTTATTGTGACTAATGTGAGGACCCCTGCCAATGCACTACATTAACAGTATAACTAATGTGAAGACCCCTGCCCATGCACTATATTTACAGTATACCTAATGTGAGGACCCCTGTCCATGCACAACATTTACAGTGTGACTAATGTGAGGACCCCTACCCATGTACTATATTTTAAGTATAAGTAATGTGAGGACCCCTGCCCATGCACTACATTTACAATGTAACAATCTGAGGATGCATGCCTATGCACTACATTTACAGTATAAGTAATAGGAGGACCCCTGCCCATGCACTACATTTACAGTGTGACTAATGTGAGGACCCCTACCCGTGCACTACATTTACTGTAAAAGTAATGTGAGGACCCCTGCCCATGCACTACATTTACCGTATAAATAATGTGAGGACCCCTGACCATGCACTACCTTTACAGTGTGACTAATGTGAGGACCCCTGCCCATGCAGTACATTTACAGTGTGAATAATGTGAGGACCCTTGTCCGTGCACAGCCTTTACAGTGTACCTAATGTGAGGACCCCTGTACATGCACTAAATTTTAAGTATACGTAATGTGAGGACCCCTGCCCATGCACTACATTTACAGTGTGACTAATGTGAGGACCCCTGCCCATGCACTGCATTTAGAGTGGAACTAATGGCAGGACCCTTGCTCATGCATTACATTTACAGTTTGACTAATATGAGGACCCCTGCCCAACTACTACATTTACTGTGAGGACCCCTGCCCATGCACTACATTTACAGTGTGACTAATGTGAGGACCCCTACCCATGTACTACATTTACTGTAAAAGTAATGTGAGGATCCCTGCCCATGCACTACATTTACAGTGTGACTAATGCGTGGCCCCCTGCCCATGCACTACCTTTACATTGTGACTAATCTAAGGACCCTTGCCCATGCACTATATTTTAAGTATAAGTAATGTGAGGACCCCTGCCCATGCACGAAAATTACATTGTGACTAATGTGAGGACCCCTGCCCATGCACTACATTTACAGTGTGACTAATGTGAGGACCCCTACCCATGTACTACATTTACTGTAAAAGTAATGTGAGGACCCCTGCCCATGCACTACATTTACTGTATAAGTAATGTGAGGACCCCTGCCCATGCACCACATTTACAGTGTGACTAATGCGTGGCCCCCTGCCCATGCACTACCTTTACATTGTGACTAATCTAAGGACCCTTGCCCATGCACTATATTTTAAGTATAAGTAATGTGAGGACCCCTGCCCATGCACGAAAATTACATTGTGACTAATGTGAGGACCCCTGCCCATGCACTACATTTACAGTGTGACTAATGTGAGGACCCCTGCCCATGCACTGCATTTAGAGTGGAACTAATGGCAGGACCCTTGCCCATGCATTACATTTACAGTGTGACTAATATGAGGACCCCTGCCCAACTACTACATTTACTGTGAGGACCCCTGCCCATGCACTACATTTACAGTGTGACTAATGTGAGGACCCCTACCCATGTACTACATTTACTGTAAAAGTAATGTGAGGATCCCTGCCCATGCACTACATTTACAGTGTGACTAATGCGTGGCCCCCTGCCCATGCACTACCTTTACATTGTGACTAATCTAAGGACCCTTGCCCATGCACTATATTTTAAGTATAAGTAATGTGAGGACCCCTGCCCATGCACGAAAATTACATTGTGACTAATGTGAGGACCCCTGCCCATGCACTACATTTACAGTGTGACTAATGTGAGGACCCCTACCCATGTACTACATTTACTGTAAAAGTAATGTGAGGACCCCTGCCCATGCACTACATTTACTGTATAAGTAATGTGAGGACCCCTGCCCATGCACCACATTTACAGTGTGACTAATGCGTGGCCCCCTGCCCATGCACTACCTTTACATTGTGACTAATCTAAGGACCCTTGCCCATGCACTATATTTTAAGTATAAGTAATGTGAGGACCCCTGCCCATGCACGAAAATTACATTGTGACTAATGTGAGGACCCCTGCCCATGCACTACATTTACAGTGTGACTAATGTGAGGACCCCTACCCATGTACTACATTTACTGTAAAAGTAATGTGAGGACCCCTGCCCATGCACTACATTTACTGTATAAGTAATGTGAGGACCCCTGCCCATGCACCACATTTACAGTGTGACTAATGTGTGGCCCCCTGCCCATGCACTACCTTTACATTGTGACTAATCTAAGGACCCTTGCCCATGCACTATATTTTAAGTATAAGTAATGTGAGGACCCCTGCCCATGCACGAAAATTACATTGTGACTAATGTGAGGACCCCTGCCCATGCACCACATTTACATTGTGACTAATGCGTGGCCCCCTGCCCATGCACTACCTTTACATTGTGACTAATCTAAGGACCCTTGCCCATGCACTATATTTTAAGTATAAGTAATGTGAGGACCCCTGCCCATGCATGAAAATTACATTGTGACTAATGTGAGGACCCCTGCCCATGCACCACATTTACAGTGTGACTAATGCGTGGCCCCCTGCCCATGCACTACCTTTACATTGTGACTAATCTAAGGACCCTTGCCCATGCACTATATTTTAAGTATAAGTAATGTGAGGACCCCTGCCCATGCACGAAAATTACAGTGTGACTTATGTGAGGACACTTGCCCATGCACTACACTTACAGTGTGACTAATGTAAGGACCCTTGTCCATGCACTATATTTTTAAGTATAAGTAATGTGAGGACCCCTACCCATGCACTACATTTACAGTGTAACTAATGTGAGGACCCTTGCCCATGCACTGCATTTACAGTAGAAGTAATGTGAAGACTCTTTCCCATGCACTACATTTACAGTGTGACTAATGTGAGGACCCCTACCCATGCACTATATTTTTAAGTATAAGTAATGCGAGGACCCTTGTCCATGCACTACATTTACAGTGTGACTAATGTGAGGACCCCTGCCCATTCACTACATTTACAGTGTGACTAATGTGAGGACCCCTACCCATGTACTATATTTTAAGTATAAGTAATGTGAGGACCCCTGCCCATTCACTACATTTACAGTGTGATTAATGTAAGGACCCCTGCCCATGCACTACATTTTTATTGTGACTAATGTGAGGACCCCTGCCAATGCACTACATTAACAGTATAACTAATGTGAAGACCCCTGCTCATGCACTATATTTACAGTATACCTAATGTGATGACCCCTGTCCATGCACAACATTTACAGTGTGACTAATGTGAGGACCCCTACCCATGTACTATATTTTAAGTATAAGTAATGTGAGGACCCCTGCCCATTCACTACATTTACAGTGTGATTAATGTAAGGACCCCTGCCCATGCACTACATTTTTATTGTGACTAATGTGAGGACCCCTGCACATGCACTACATTTACAGTGTAACTAATGTGAAGACCCCTGCCCATGCACTATATTTACAGTATACCTAATGTGAGGACCCCTGTCCATGCACAACATTTACAGTGTGACTAATGTGAGGACCCCTACCCATGTACTATATTTTAAGTATAAGTAATGTGAGGACCCCTGCCCATGCACTGCATTTACAGTATAAGTAATGTGAAGACCCTTTCCCATGCACTACATTTACAGTGTGACTAATGTGAGGACCCCTACCCATGCACTATATTTACAGTGTGACTAATGTGAGGACCCTTGCCCATGCACTGCATTTACAGTATAAGTAATGTGAAGACCCTTTCCCATGCACTACATTTGCAGTGTGACTAATGTGAGGACCCCTACCCATGCACTATATTTTAAGTCTAAGTAATGTAAGGACCCCTGCCCATGCACTGCATTTACAGTATAACTATTGTGAGGACCCCTGTCCATGCACTACATTTACAGTGTGACTAATGTGAGGACCCTTGCCCATGCACTGCATTTACAGTATAAGTAATGTGAGGACCCCTGCCCATGCACTACATTTACGGTGTAACTAATGTGAGGACCTATGCCCATGCACTACATTTACAGTGTGACTAATGTGAGGACCCCTGCCCATGCACTACATTTAATGTGTAGCTAATCTGAGGACCCCTGCTCATGCACTATATTTACAGTGTAACTAATGTGAGGACCCCTGCCCATGCACTACATTTACAGTGTAACTAATGTGAGGACCCCTGCCCATGCACTACATTTACAGTGTAACTAATCTGAGGACCTCTGCCCATGCACTACATTTACAGTGCAACTAATGTGAGGACCCCTGCCCATGCACTACGTTTACAGTGTGACTAATGACAGGACCCCTGCCCATGTACTACATTTACATGATTACTAAAGTGAAGGCCTTTGCCCATGCACTAAATTTACAGTATAAGTAATGTGAGGACCCCTGGCCATGAACTACATTTACAGTATAAGTAATGTGAGGACCCCTGCCCATGCACTAGATTTACAGTGTAACTAATGTGAGGACCCCTGGCCATGTACTACATATACAGTGTAACTAAACTGAGGACCCCTGACCATGCACTATATTTACTGTATAAGTAATGTGAGGACCCCTGCCCATGCACTACATTTACAGTGTAACTAAACTGAGGACCCCTACCCATGCACTACATTTACAGTATAACTAATGTGAGGACCCCTGTCCATGCACTACATTTACAGTGGAACTAAACTGAGGACCCCTGACCATGCACTATATTTACTGTATAAGTAATGTGAGGACCCCTGCCCATGCACTACATTTACAGTGTAACTAAACTGAGGACCCCTACCCATGCACTACATTTACAGTATAACTAATGTGAGGACCCCTGTCCATGCACTACATTTACAGTGTAACTAAACTGAGGACCCCTACCCATGCACTACATTTACAGTATAACTAATGTGAGGACCCCTGTCCATGCACTACATTTACAGTGTAACTAATGTGAGGGACCCTACCTATGCACTACATTTACAGTAGAAGTAACATGAGGACCCCTGCCCATGCACTGCATTTACAGTATAACTAATGTGAGGACCCCTGTCCATGCACTACATTTACAGTGTGAGTAATGTGAGGACCCCTGCCCATGCACTGCATTTACAGTATAACTAATGTGAGGACCCCTGTCCATGCACTACATTTACAGTATAACTAATGTGAGGACCCCTGTCCATGCACTACATTTACAGTATAACTAATGTGAGGACCCCTGCCCATGCACTACATTTACAGTGTAACTAATGTGAGGGACCCTACCTATGCACTACATTTACAGTAGAAGTAACATGAGGACCCCTGTCCATGCACTGCATTTACAGTATAACTAATGTGAGGGACCCTACCTATGCACTACATTTACAGTAGAAGTAACATGAGGACCCCTGCCCATGCACTGCATTTACAGTATAACTAATGTGAGGACCCCTGTCCATGCACTACATTTACAGTGTAACTAATGTGAGGACCCCTGTCCATGCACTACATTTACAGTATAACTAATGTGAGGACCCCTACCCATGCACTACATTTACAGTGTAACTAAACTGAGGACCCCTACCCATGCACTACATTTACAGTATAACTAATGTGAGGACCCCTGTCCATGCACTGCATTTACAGTATAACTAATGTGAGGACCCCTGTCCATGCACTACATTTACAGTGTAACTAATGTGAGGACCCCTGTCCATGCACTACATTTACAGTATAACTAATGTGAGGGACCCTACCTATGCACTACATTTACAGTGTAACTAAACTGAGGACCCCTACCCATGCACTACATTTACAGTATAACTAATGTGAGGACCCCTGTCCATGCACTACATTTACAGTGTAACTAATGTGAGGGACCCTACCTATGCACTACATTTACAGTAGAAGTAACATGAGGACCCCTGCTCATGCACTGCATTTACAGTATAACTAATGTGAGGACCCCTGTCCATGCACTACATTTACAGTGTAACTAATGTGAGGACCCCTGCACATGCACTGCATTTACAGTATAACTAATGTGAGGACCCTTGTCCATGCACTACATTTACAGTGTAACTAATGTGAGGACCCCTGCACATGCACTGCATTTACAGTATAACTAATGTGAGGACCCCTGTCCATGCACTGCATTTACAGTATAACGAATGTGAGGACCCCTGTCCATGCACTACATTTACAGTGTAACTAATGTGAGGACCCCTGCACATGCACTGCATTTACAGTATAACTAATGTGAGGACCCCTGTCCATGCACTGCATTTACAGTATAACTAATGTGAGGATCCCTGTCCATGCACTGCATTTACAGTATAACTAATGTGAGGACCCCTGTCCATGCACTACATTTACAGTGTAACTAAACTGAGGACCCCTGCCCATGCACTACATTTACAGTATAACTAATGTGAGGGACCCTACCTATGCACTACATTTACAGTAGAAGTAACATGAGTACCCCTGCCCATGCACTGCATTTACAGTATAACTAATGTGAGGACCCCTGTCCATGCACTACATTTACAGTGTAACTAATGTGAGGACCCCTGTCCATGCACTACATTTACAGTATAACTAATGTGAGGACCCCTACCCATGCACTACATTTACAGTGTAACTAAACTGAGGACCCCTACCCATGCACTACATTTACAGTATAACTAATGTGAGGACCCCTGCCCATGCACTACCATTTACAGTATAACTAATGTGAGGACCCCTGCCCATGCACTATATTTACAGTGTAACTAATGTGAGGACCCCTGCCCATGCACTACATTTACAGTAGAAGTAACATGAGGACCCCTGCCCATGCACTGCATTTACAGTATAACTAATGTGAGGACCCCTGTCCATGCACTACATTTACAGTGTAACTAAACTGAGGACCCCTACCCATGCACTACATTTACAGTATAACTAATGTGAGGACCCCTGTCCATGCACTACATTTACAGTGTAACTAATGTGAGGGACCCTACCTATGCACTACATTTACAGTAGAAGTAACATGAGGACCCCTGCCCATGCACTGCATTTACAGTATAACTAATGTGAGGACCCCTGTCCATGCACTACATTTACAGTGTAACTAATGTGAGGGACCCTACCTATGCACTACATTTACAGTGTAACTAATGTGAGGGACCCTACCTATGCACTACATTTACAGTAGAAGTAACATGAGGACCCCTGCCCATGCACTGCATTTACAGTATAACTAATGTGAGGACCCCTGTCCATGCACTACATTTACAGTGTAACTAAACTGAGGACCCCTACCCATGCACTACATTTACAGTATAACTAATGTGAGGACCCCTGTCCATGCACTACATTTACAGTGTAACTAAACTGAGGACCCCTACCCATGCACTACATTTACAGTATAACTAATGTGAGGACCCCTGTCCATGCACTACATTTACAGTGTAACTAATGTGAGGGACCCTACCTATGCACTACATTTACAGTAGAAGTAACATGAGGACCCCTGCCCATGCACTGCATTTACAGTATAACTAATGTGAGGACCCCTGTCCATGCACTACATTTACAGTGTAACTAAACTGAGGACCCCTACCCATGCACTACATTTACAGTATAACTAATGTGAGGACCCCTGTCCATGCACTACATTTACAGTATAACTAATGTGAGGGACCCTACCTATGCACTACATTTACAGTAGAAGTAACATGAGGACCCCTGCCCATGCACTGCATTTACAGTATAACTAATGTGAGGACCCCTGTCCATGCACTGCATTTACAGTATAACTAATGTGAGGACCCCTACCCATGTACTACATTTACAGTATAACTAATGTGTAGACCCTTGCTCATGCACTACATTTACAGTGTAACTAATCTGAGGACCCCTGTCCATGTGCTACAGTTACAGTGCAACTATTGTGAGGACCCCTGCCCATGAACTACATTTACAGTGTGACTAATGTGAGGACCCCTGCCCATGCACTACATTTACAGTGTGAGTAATGTGAGGACCCTACCTATGCACTACATTTACAGTGTAACTAAACTGAGGACCCCTACCCATGCACTGCATTTACAGTATAACTAATGTGAGGACCCCTACCCATGCACTACATTTACAGTATAACTAATGTGAGGGACCCTGCCCATGCACTACATTTACAGTGTAACTAAACTGAGGACCCCTACCCATGCACTAGATTTACAGTATAACTAATGTGAGGACCCCTGTCCATGCACTACATTTACAGTGTAACTAATGTGAGGGACCCTACCTATGCACTACATTTACAGTAGAAGTAACATGAGGACCCCTGCCCATGCACTGCATTTACAGTATAACTAATGTGAGGACCCCTGTCCATGCACTACATTTACAGTGTAACTAAACTGAGGACCCCTACCCATGCACTACATTTACAGTATAACTAATGTGAGGGACCCTACCTATGCACTACATTTACAGTAGAAGTAACATGAGGACCCCTGCCCATGCACTGCATTTACAGTATAACTAATGTGAGGGACCCTACCTATGCACTACATTTACAGTGTAACTAAACTGAGGACCCCTACCCATGCACTGCATTTACAGTATAACTAATGTGAGGACCCCTACCCATGCACTACATTTACAGTGTAACTAATGTGAGGGACCCTACCTATGCACTACATTTACAGTAGAAGTAACATGAGGACCCCTGCCCATGCACTGCATTTACAGTATAACTAATGTGAGGACCCCTGCCCATGCACTACATTTACAGTGTAACTAAACTGAGGACCCCTACCCATGCACTATATTTACAGTATAAGTAATGTGAGGACCCCTGCACATGCACTATATTTACAGAGTGACTAATGTGAGGACCCCTGCCCATGTGCTATGTTAACAGTGTTACTAATGTGAGGGCCGTTGCCCATGCACTTACATTTACATTGTAAATAATATGAGGACCCCTGCTCTTGTACTACATTTACAGTGTGACTAATGTGAGGACCCCTACCCGTGCACTACATTTACTGTAAAAGTAATGTGAGGACCCCTGCCCATGCACTACATTTACCGTATAAATAATGTGAGGACCCCTGTCCATGCACTACATTTACAGTATAACTATTGTGAGGCCCCCTGTCCATGCACTGCATTTAGAGTGTAACTAATGCGAGACCCCCTGTCCATGCACTATATTTACATTGTGACTAATATGAGGACCCCTACCCATGCACTATATTTACTCAAGCTCAATGTCAAAAAGTGCATTGTCATCCCTTTTGGTAAAAACTATGTACCCATGAACTACCACAAAGGCGGTAGTCTACTTAACTCCAAAAGTGTGATAAGAGACGTTGGGACACAGCTGGACAGTAGTCTCTCCTTTGATAATCACATCACCACGGTAGTCAGGAAATCCTTCTACGCGGCACACCTCATCACAAAAGGTTTCTCATCCAGGAAAAAAAGAGGTCATTGTTCCCCTCTATTCATCACTCATTAGACCCATTATAGAGTACAACACCCCTTTTGGTATGTACCTCACAAGGCACCTACAACAACTGGAAAGGCCACAGAAATACCCCACAAAGAGGATTATCAGTGTCAAACAGATGCCCTATGCAGACTGTCTGAAAAAACTCCAGCTTTATTCTGTTGCATATTGCCTACTCAGAGGTGATCTCTGCCTCACATACAAAGCTTTGTCAAACCCAGAGCTGTTGGACATGCTCCACATAAAGAAATCCCAATCCCTCCAAGCTACACGCTCTAGGGACCTAAACCTTGTCACCACAATAAACAGAACATGCTGGAGGGATAGATTCCTGTCCCAGAGACTTCTCATACTCTGGAACAAACTACCTATCTGTATCAAACAAAGCTCCTCATTAGCACTCTTCAAGAAAAATCTTGATGATTGGATGGGAGATAGGAAATTCACCGCGGGGATCACTTCTGTGACTCTGCTTGACAGGATGACAGGAGCACAGGAAAATAATTTTCTTGGGTGGCAAAAGCCAGGGTAACGTTTGGCTAGGCTTATATAGGCCCTTAGGGCCAATAGCCTAGTACCTACTTATTAACCGAAGAACCTATAAATAATGTGAGGACCCTTGCCCATGCACTACATTTACAATATAAGTAATATAAGGACCATTGTTCATGCACTACATTTACAGTCTGCTAATGTGAGGACTCCTGCCCCTGCACTATATTTAAAGTATAAGTAATGTGAGGACCCCTGCCCATGTACTACATATACAGTGTGAATAATGTGAGGACCCCTGCCCATTCACTACATTTACAATATAAGTAATATAAGGACCATTGTTCATGCACTACATTTACAATATAAGTAATATAAGGACCATTGTTCATGCACTACATTTACAATATAAGTAATATAAGGACCATTGTTCATGCACTACATTTACAGTCTGCTAATGTGAGGACTCCTGCCCCTGCACTATATTTAAAGTATAAGTAATGTGAGGACCCTTGCCTATGCACTACAGTTACAGTGTGAGTAATGTGAAGACCCCTGCACATGCACTACATTTACAGTACGACTAATGTGAAGACCCCTGCCCATGCACAGCATTTACAGTATAACTAATGTGTAGACCCTTGCTCATGCACTACATTTACAGTGTAACTAATCTGAGGACCCCTGTCCATGTGCTACAGTTACAGTGCAACTATTGTGAGGACCCCTGCCCATGAACTACATTTACAGTGTGACTAATGTGAGGACCCCTGCCCATGCACTACATTTACAGTGTGAGTAATGTGAGGACCCCTGCACATGCACTACATTTACAGTATAACTAATGTGAGGACCCCTGCCCATGCACTGCATTTACAGTGTGAATAATGTGAGGACCCCTACCTGTGCACTAAATTTACTGTATAAATAATGTGAGGCCCCTTGTCCATGTATTACATTTACAGTGTAACTAATGTGAGGACCCCTGCGCTATATTTAAAGTATAAATAATGTGAGGACCCCTGCCCATGCACTACATTTACAGTATAACTAATGTGAGGACCCCTGCCCATGCACTACATTAACAGTATAACTAATGTGAGGACCCCTGTCCATGCACTACATTTACAGTATAACTAATGTGAGGACCCCTGCCCATGCACTGCATTTACAGTGTAACTAATGTGAGGACCCCTGTCCATGCACTGCATTTACAATATAACTAATGTGAGGACCCCTGTCCATGCACTGCATTTACAGTATAACTAATGTGAGGACCCCTGTCCATGCACTACATTTACAGTGTAACTAAACTGAGGACCCCTACCCATGCACTACATTTACAGTATAACTAATGTGAGGACCCCTGTCCATGCACTACATTTACAGTGTGACTAATGTGAGGGACCCTACCTATGCACTACATTTACAGTAGAAGTAACATGAGGACCCCTGCCCATGCACTGCATTTACAGTGTAACTAATGTGAGGACCCCTGTCCATGCACTGCATTTACAATATAACTAATGTGAGGACCCCTGTCCATGCACTGCATTTACAGTATAACTAATGTGAGGACCCCTGTCCATGCACTACATTTACAGTGTAACTAAACTGAGGACCCCTACCCATGCACTACATTTACAGTATAACTAATGTGAGGACCCCTGTCCATGCACTACATTTACAGTGTGACTAATGTGAGGGACCCTACCTATGCACTACATTTACAGTAGAAGTAACATGAGGACCCCTGACCATGCACTACATTTAAAGTATAAATAATGTGAGGACCCCTGCACATGCACTACATTTAAAGTATAAATAATGTGAGGACCCCTGTCCATGCACTGCATTTACAGTGTGACTAATGTGAGGACCCCTACCCATGCACTACATTTACAGTATAGCTAATGTGAGGACCCCTGTCCATGCACTGCATTTACAGTATAACTAATGTGAGGACCCCTGCCCATGTACTATATTTAAAGTATAAATAATGTGAGGACCCCTGTCCATGCACTACATTTACAGTATAGCTAATGTGAGGACCCCTGTCCATGCACTATATTTAAAGTATAAATAATGTGAGGACCCCTGTCCATGCACTACATTTACAGTATAGCTAATGTGAGGACCCCTGTCCATGCACTGCATTTACAATATAACTAATGTGAGGACCTCTGTCCATGCACTATATTTACAGTGTAACTAATGTGAGGACCCCTACCCATGCACTACATTTACAGTGTAACTAAACTGAGGACCCCTACCCATGGACTACATTTACAGTGTAACTAATGTGAGGGACCCTACCTATGCACTACATTTACAGTATAACTAATGTGAGGACCCCTGTCCATGCACTACATTTACAGTGTAACTAATGTGAGGACCCCTACCCATGCACTACATTTACAGTGTAACTAAACTGAGGACCCCTACCCATGGACTACATTTACAGTGTAACTAATGTGAGGGACCCTACCTATGCACTACATTTACAGTATAACTAATGTGAGGACCCCTGTCCATGCACTACATTTACAGTGTAACTAATGTGAGGGACCCTACCTATGCACTACATTTACAGTAGAAGTAACATGAGGACCCCTGCCCATGCACTGCATTTACAGTATAACTAATGTGAGGGACCCTACCTATGCACTACATTTACAGTGTAACTAATGTGAGGGACCCTACCTATGCACTACATTTACAGTATAACTAATGTGAGGACCCCTGTCCATGCACTACATTTACAGTGTAACTAATGTGAGGACCCCTGCCCATGTACTACATATACAGTATAACTAATGTGAGGACCCCTGTCCATGCACTACATTTACAGTATAACTAATGTGAGGACCCCTGTTCATGCACTACATTTACAGTGTAACTAATGTGAGGGACCCTACCTATGCACTACATTTACAGTAGAAGTAACATGAGGACCCCTGCCCATGCACTGCATTTACAGTATAACTAATGTGAGGGACCCTACCTATGCACTACATTTACAGTATAACTAATGTGAGGACCCCTACCTATGCACTACATTTACAGTATAACTAATGTGAGGACCCCTGCCCATGTACTACATTTACAATGTGAGTGATGTGAGGACCCTTGCCCATGCACTATATTTAAAGTATTAGTAATGTGAGGACCCCTTGCCCATGAATTACATTTACAGTGTGACTAATGTGAGGACCCCTGTCCATGTACTACATTTACAGTGTGACTAATGTGAGGACCCTTGCCCATGCAGTAAATTTAGAGTATAGCTAATGTTAGGACCCCTGACGATGCACTACGTTTACTGTGTTAATCATCAACAGAAGTAGGGGTCAGTGGATACACAAAGTTGATGTCCCAGAGAACTCAGATTAGGACAGTAGTACAGGATAGAGAAGTGCATAAAGGAAAGAGAAAGAAGTTTCTCTTTACCTGTGGGGGACACTGCTGAAATCCTTTGGAATGAGTTACTCTTCCTCAGAGAAAAGTAAGCCATGGAAATCCCTGTACCTACCTTTGTGGGAGGGAAGGTAGAGCCTTCTACCTGTTAAGCATTAAAGACCGAGGATAATAGTATGGCTTCAAAGAGGTCAACTGAGTTCCGTTAAGGCCCACTGGGATGATGGAATGTTGAGTCATGCTAGAGAAAACATTTCCAGGGTAGTGGTGGAAGAGTCCATCATTGACTCCCTCATCTGATTCTTGTTTTGAGCTGAATAATGACTTGATGTTTAGGGTGACAAAGAATAAGAAGAACTTGCATGGCAGTTGTTAGTGCCAGGGACATTTAGGAGTATGGTCTTGACAGTGGCAAAGAGGCATGTGTTAGGGGGTTATGTGGGCATATGGATAAAACCAAGTAATAGTCTTAGTTACAATGTACTGGCGAAGTGTCACTAACACACAGGCTTTAGTGATGTAGTAATACCAATGCCCAAAACTGAAGTTCCTTTCAAGAGACATATTTTGGATATTGTGGGGCTAATATTCAGGTCTAGCAATGGTCGCCAGTACATTCTGGTTCTGTTAGACCATGTTGCCAAGTTCCTTGAGGACATTTCCCTTCAGAAAGCTAACTCCAAGACCATAGCAAAAGAACTTTGATGTTATATTCCTGAGTAGGTATTCCAAAGGAAATTCTGATGTAGCAAGGCACACATATTATGCCTAAAGCTATGTGGCACCTTTGCCATAGTTTTAAGGTAAAATACTTAAGTATATTGATTTATCAACCTAAAAGTGATCATTTATTGAAATATTTTAATAGAACTCTAACATCTGTGGAGAAAGGTAGAAAAAACTAAAACCAACTTTTGCATATTTCATGTTTTCAGACCAGGAAGTGCCCAGGCCTCCACTGGACCCTGTTGATTTACCCCTTGGAAATGTTGCCTGATAGATGCCCAAGAGGGCTTGTAGATAGTCAAAGAGACATGCAAAGAATAGGAAATGCCCTTTAGAAGTGCTGGTTCATAAACCAAATGGTACTGTCTGATTCTGCAATGACTTTCAGTGATGTAATCGCATCTCCAAGCTTGACAGCTACCTTATTCCTCAGGCAGGAGACCTTGCAGAGTGGTTAGAGAAGGCTAACTTTTAAACTGTCCTGGATTTTATGAAAGGATGCTGGTTTTGATGGACAATTTCACTGTACCATCCTGCTGTTTCACCTCCATGAAGCCTTTGCTACATTCCAACAGTTGCTGGACCATGTGCTGAGGTCTCGCTATCATTATACTGTGGTTTGTTTGGATGATATACTCATCTGCTCAGCTGACTGGGATTTGTATCTTCCCTTAGGCCAGACCATTTTAGATTCCATAGGGCAGGCTGGGCTCCAGTCTGCAAAATATGGATGGCCGAGGTGCAGTATCTCATTTATGTAACTGGAAGGGGATAAATAAAAGTCAAAAGGAAAAAGCAGAAGCTATTAAGGAGTGGCCAACTCCCTAAACAAAGCAAGAGCCTTTTTAGGACTTGTTAGTTATTAAAGAAAGTTTGTTTCTCAGTTTGCTTCTACAGCATGTCCTCTTACAGACCTCACTAAGTTAAAACTACTTGAACAAGTTGAATGCACACTGGCATCTGAGGGAACCTTTCCAGAACTTAAAGAGAAGCAGTTGTAATGTTCCCAAATTCTCCAAGCCATTAATTGTCCTTACAGACACTTCCAAAGTGGGGTAAGGGCGGTTGAGAATGAGGAACTCATGCTGTGCTACCCAAGCTGTTATTTAAGTAAAAAGCTAACCAAGGCAGAGAGCAGACATTCTGCAACTGAGAGTTAGTGTGTGACTATTAAATGGGCCTCTGTGTCCCTAAATTAGGATTTACTGGGCAGGGGATTCACTCTCGCTGCAGATCATGCCTCCCTGAAGTGTCTGCACCAACAAAAGGAAGGCAATGCTCAGCTCTTGCAGGTGGGCCCTGGCACTCCAGGTTTTACATTTCTTCATAAAACACCATCCTGGTGTTTACTACCTCAGTGTTGACAGCCTACAGACTTTCCATGGTTTTGAAGTTGGAGCGTTTAAAGTGTTTGGGTCATCTGTATCATAGCATTGTAGTTCCACCAATACAGAGCTTAGGAAAGATTAGATACAAGCATAATTTTATTTAATTTAATGTTTCAGTGGAAGCCAGTGGTATTACTTAAATGTAGTGTAATGTTTCAGTGGAAGCAAGTGGTATTAATTTAATTTTCAGTGGAAGCCAGTGGTACTAATTTAATATTTCAGTGGGAGCCAGTGGTCTGAATTTAATGTAATGTTTCAGTGAAAGCCAGTGGTATTAATTTAATTGAATTGAGTTTTCAATGGAAGCCAGTGGTCTTAATTTAATTAAATTTAATGTTTCAGTGGAAGCCAGTAGTATTACTTTAATTTAGTGCAATGTTTCGGTGGCATATTTAGAAGGGAGTTTAACATTTGGCAGGAAAACAGAACATTTGTACAAGAAAAGGGATGGGTCCTTTTAACAAGAATTACCCGCAGGCAAGGTAATTAGTTTGCATTTTATGCCTGTATCTTCTTCATACCAGGCTAAGAGCAGTGTGGCAAAAGTCACTGGAACAAGGATCCAGTGGGCTACAGAATGCAGCTATGTGAAGGAGAGATGAACCAATACTAGAGCATTCAGCTCTGAGACGTATCTATATGAAGAGATCATAGAATCAGCGGAAGTTCTCATAAGAGCGATATTGATTTTACAAAGCTGAGGATGTTTGCAAAATGCTTTCTCATATTACTTACCAGAACATGGAAATGGAGTTGGGAGTGTTAGCACCACTGTTTGTTTTGTATGTTTGCATGAGAGCTGAGCGTTTGTGTTTTACAGTAGAAAGACTAAACCGTTTGGTTTGATTGTAGCTCTTATATCACTGCATCCGTTTTCTGAATTGACAGTAGAGTGCTTATTCTTAAACGAACTGCAAATTGTCTGTTGTCTACATAATGCAACTCATTCTGGGTAAATTGTTTCAGAGAAGTTGTGTTTAGTAACTTCTCATTCTAGTGGTCACCTACCACTCCGAAACATTAATTTCTCTTGAAAATGTTTCATTGTAAATTCAACAAACTTTCAAAAAGGTATAGTAATCATGAACCAAGAAAACAGTGACTTTACTTAGAAAAAATAATGCACATAGTAAGTCTCCATTTGTTCTTACTGATGATATTTTCTAACATTTTAACTCTAAACTAGATTTCTGAAACTTTGGCAAGAAGAACTGTGTAAGTATGGAAAAAAGAAAGCTTCCATGCTACGTGTAATCTGGAATTTCTGTCAAGCACGATGTTTGCTAGCCATGGGCTTCCTCATAGTTTCAATGATTGCAGGTTTCTGTTGTCCAGTAAGTTTTCATCTCATATTAGTTATGATAACTTTACAAATACTATAATTAAATACTTGCCAATTAATATCTGTTTTAGCTCTTTTACCAATTAGAACTTTTTTCTTCCAAAATTAACTAATGTCCTTGATGATTGTTTTATACCATACTAGTTTTACCAGTTAACATTAATTTACAAATAAGTGTTGGTCTTGATTTGATCAATGTAATCAAGGTGTGTGTATCTGCATACCTGCTGTATTGTATTCACTGCACTGATGCATGTACAAAGGTCAGACAGTATATATATTTACTATCATTTCCTGTAGATGTCAGCATCAGGTAGCTCCATGAACTTTCAGTTAGTAGATGGTACTTCTGCCTTAATGAATGAGTACCCCGGTAATTGGTTTTGGTCAGCCGTTTACTGGTTATCATATTTATGCTTAGTATTTGTTAGTTCAGTCACATTTTGTAATATAGTAATAAACCACAGCTCGGTGTGGGAAATGCTGGATTTACCCATGGTTGGTGTGGTTTGGTCACGAAGATGAAGCTGTGGGTTATTGCTATTATATAATGACATTATTTAAGAAAAAAATAAACTTACTTTCTTAAATAATGTCCTTGTATAATGGCGTCATGGTACTCTTCCACGTTTTTCCCAGTGTATGGGACTTACGTTCCCACGCTTATGCAGTATATCAGTGCTGTGTAAAGGAAACTAACCACAAACCCAAAAGTATAAAATCAATTTAATATAAAGCACTGTTATACAATCACTTCTTCAGATCTGAAGAAGTTATTGTATAACGGTGACGAAAAGTGCTTTATATTCAATTGATTTTACACTTTTGGGCTTGTGGTCGGCTCGTTTTTGTTTAGTACTGGTTCTTCTTCTTTCACCAGTTTGTTTTTTTGTGTTTTCTGTGTAAAGGAAGCAACAGAGAAAGAAAAATCTCCTTTGCTTTTTTTGTTTGCTTTTAGTTAAAACAATGAAATCTGGAGATTTCAAATGAACAGGAGAGAGGAGAAAGAGAAAATATAAGAATAAATGCGTATGTTTTTCTAGTTTTGTATAATGTACCTGATGATCCTTGTATTTGTCTCTGTCCTCTCTCTCTTGCTCGTTTTAAGTGTCCGGCATATATTAATGGAAGAAAAGTCTGGGTGAGTAGACTTTTTCCATTGGTATATACTCTATTTACAACAGGCATGCTGCTTGGGCTGACCAATAAGTGTGCTTGTTTTTGAATTTTAATGGCTGGTCCTTGTGTAATATAGCAGTAACCCACAGCTGGATGTGGGAAATGCTGGATTTACCCACTGTTGGTGTGGTTTGACCCTAGTGACCAAATAAAGCCAACTGTGGATAAATCAGCATTACCCACACTCAGCCGTGGGTTGTTGCTATTATACAATGACATTATTTAAGAAAAAATAACTTCTGCGTTTTTCCTCAGTGTCATGGGGCTTTCTTTTTGTACTGGGCATGCGTATGGGACTTGCATTTCCACACTCATGCAGTACATCAGTGCTGTGTATAGCAAGAAACAGAGAAAGGAAGGTCTCTGTTGCTTTTTTTTATTTATTTTTAATTTAAAAAAGGAAGTACGGAGGCTTCAAGCATGCAGGAGAGATGGGACAGAAAAAATATAAGGATAATTAGATAATTAGATACGTTTCTCTAGTTTTGCATTAACATATCCGATTATCCTTAGATTTTTCTCTGTGCTGTCTCCCTCATTCTTTTGAAATCTACTGTTTTTGTAAGTTTATTTGTTTCCGTAGCATATATTAATAGAAGAAAGTCAGGACAACCAGACATTTTTTTCCATTGGTATACACTCTGTTTACAATGGGCACTTTGGTTGGGCTGACAAATCAGTGTGCCTGGTTTGGAATGTTAATGGCCAGTCATTGCATAATAGTTATTATACAACGACCCCCCCATTAATATTCCAAAACATGCACGTTAATTAGTCAGCGTGCACGTTATAAATCAAAGACTTATACTAATGGAAAAAGGTGGGCGGCCATGGTGGTGCAGCGGTTAGCGTTGCCGCCTCACAGCAAGAGGTTCTCCGGTTCGATTCTTGGCTGGGGTGCCTTCTGTGCGGAGTCTGCATGTCCTCTCTGTGGTCGCGTGGGTTTCCTCCGGGTGCTCCGGTTTCCTCCCACATCCCAAAGACATGCAGTAGGTGGATTGGACACTCTAAATTGGTCCTAGGTGTGAGTGTTCATGTGTGTGTGCCTTCTGTGGAAGGTTGGGCACCGGGCTGGCAACTCGACACTGTAAAACTCCACTGCCAATCATGAGCGGACAGATGATCCGCTGTGGTGACCCCTAACCAGGAAAAGCTGAAAGAAGAAGAAGAAGTAGAAGAAGATACCAATGGAAAAATGTCAGGTCGCCCGGACTTTTTCCATTAGCATAAGTCTTTTTTTTTTTTTGGACAGCAACGGAGGACAGAAGAGCTCCGTTGCTGTTTTCTCACTATGTTAAATGAGTTTAACATAGCGAGATATCTTAAAAAAAAAAGCAACGGAGATCTTCCTTTCTGTGTTGCTTTTTTTAAAGCTGTCTCGCTATGCTAAACTCGTTTAACATAGCAAAACAGCTTTAAAAAAAGCAACGGAGAAAGGAAAGTCTCCGAGGCTTTTTTTTAAAGTTATCTCGCTATGTTAAACTCTTTTAACATAGCGAGACATGTTTTTAAAAGCAACGGAGATCTTCCTTTCTCCGTTGCTTCCACACACAGTTCTGATGTACTGCATAACCATACGCATGCGCAGTACATCAGAACTGCCGCAGAATACTGGACAGCTGCGGAAGGGCAGCAAGGAGGCATTATACAATGCCATTATTTAAGAAAAGTAAGTATTTTTTTCTTAAATAATGTCATTAGATATAATAACTCCACTTCTGAGTGTGGATAATGCTGGATTTTCCCATGGTTGTCTTTGTTTGGCCACTCGGGCTTTGCCCTCGTGACCAAACCACACCAAGCGTGAGTAAATCCAGCATTACCCACACCCAGGCGTGGGTTATTGCTTAAATGTCTCATTCAGCACTGCATCTGAAATAAAAGTATATTGCCAATGTATTGATTTAGTTATACTGTTTCTCCTAAAGATAGCACATTTAGTTAATCCAATAAAAGATGTGGACCTTGAACAGAAAATCCAGGGTCTCAAGTTAAATAAATGAAGCAGTAATTTGACTTTATGGGGAGAAAGGACAACAGATTTACAACAGAAATTATTCATTTGGATGTTTTAGCTTGTATAGTTTCAATGATTGATGTCTTCACTGTACACTTCAGTTATGCTCTGTAAGGGAACAGGACCTATACTGCCATATTTGCTGATCAGTATATCATGCCTACTGACTGGCTGGTTTAGCTGTCAATCACTGTTATGCAAGAGACCATGAACTATCCTAAACCCAACTTCTTTGCAGACCTCCCAAACAAAACAAAACTGTTCTATTTTTTTTTTAGTATGTTACAAATCAGTCAGTGAATAAAATGCACTCATATAGTTGAAAATATATTTTCTTTGACATGACAGCAGCTTTCTTTTCTTTAGCTGTAATTTTAGACTGAAATCTGAGTTGCGTTTTTTGCACTCAGAATGTATTTAATTTAAGTTGTCAAGAGAGTTTATATTTCCTGCTTTCTTATCTTGTTCAGTCCTGAAGTGAAAAGTAAACATGTCAGTTTCCTTTTCAGTTGTTCTAAGTGACAGTGGTTGACTAAATGTTTATTCTTTAATGCATTGTTTAAAATATTAAAATCAATTCTTGAGAGTACAATATGTAATTTACTTATTTAGAATAATTTGTACTTATTGCCAAGCCAGAGTTTGCACAAGGAAATGCCTTTCTAAAAATGTTTATATATTTGTGTATAGTATGCAGTCTGTATTTTCTGTGCATTTTTTAAATTCTTTTTTGGCCTTTATCACACATTAAACATCATCTTGAAACTCTAACACTCATTTATTCCCAAATCCTGCTTGGCATTAACATTTTGCATATACCATGGAGTGGTCCTCCACTCTCCAGAGCAATATACCTTATAGTAACCTTACCTTATTTTTGCACAGTGGAGGAAATGGTCATGTGCTGGTAGGCTGTCTGATTTTCAGTGTGACTTAACCCCTTCTTCCTTTTGTAGGGCAGTTGTTAAGGGCAGAAAAGGGAAAAAGTTGAAAGGAAGTTGGCCCAAGAGCTCACGAATGGAAACATGGGCTTTTTAGGTACATAGCAACAAGGAAGAAAGGTGTAACAGACTCAGGCTAAGTGACGATAGGAAGAAGATGAAAGAAGACTGGAGAAAAGCACGGTTACTCAAATGCTTTGCTTCAGTTTTCATGAGGGAAATAAGGGTGGGCATCATGCTGGGAGGGAGGCAGGAGAAATAGGGAGAAAAGAATACAGACACCAGGATAAAGAGGAAGGATGTGGAGAAGAAACTGGCTGTCCATCAGGAGGATCAGAAACAGACCAGATGAGGTGCCTACATTTGAGTCCTCAGAAACCTGGCTGCTATGTTGGCAGACTCCTCCGACACAGATAAAGATCTTCAACAGATCACTGGCTGGTGCAGAACTGCCAGATGACAGCAAGTGTGGTATTCTTGTCGAAGGAGAACAAAAATCGCAAAACTACTGACCAATTAGCTTAACAGCAGTGGCCCGGAAAGTCCTGTTGTGAAAGCTGAGTGGAAGGCTAGTAGCATTTCAAGGGCAACAGTCTCCAGGATAGTGGCCAATGACAGCTGATAGTCTTAGTCAACTCTGATTAAGATTTATGACTTGGTTTGGTGGTAACCTGGACAGGTGAGTACCAGGTGATCTTGTCTACCTGGATTCTAACTAGGTTTTTGAATAAGCAGGAGTCTGATAGAAAAACTGAAGGGACTAGGAGCATACTTGTTAATTGTTCATGATTTTATCTCATTGTTTTGTTCTATCACTCATACAATTTTTCATTTTCTGGTAAATCATTGAGGAATGCTGTCATTCAGTTTTGCCAATTACTAGAGTTTAATACTTCTTAGTCATCAGAAAATGCACATCAGTGCAAACTCTCATGTTCTGTTAACTTTTTAACAGGATTAGACTAACAGATTAAAATTGACCTTGATTTTATTTAATTTATATAACATTTGTTTACTGGGAAAGTCCGACTCGGAACAAAGCCAATTTTCAGAGGAGGCCTGGGGAGGAACGCTCCAGACGCATGTCTTTGAAATGTGGGAGGAAACTGGAGCAGCCAGAGGAAACCCACACAAATGCAGGGAGGACATGCAGACTCTGCACAGAAGGAACCCCAGCTGAGAATCAAACCAGAGAACCTCTTCCTGTGAGGTTTCAACGCTGTGCATCCAGATGTTGGGCATTCATCCCTTTTTTGTATTTTTTTTTGGCTTTCTCTGAAAAGACGTAGAGAGGTATGACTAAGAGGTGATAGTTGGGTCAGGCTGGAGAACCAAACTGCTGCAAAATTTGAATGGTGGAATGGGCAGCATTGTGTCTAGAGAGACAGTGTTAAAAATGTGTACCACAGGGGTCTGTCCTTTGTCCAGCACTCTTCATGTGTTTTCTCCAGACATATCTGAAGAAACAGAGAATAGGACCACCATCTTTGAAGATGACACAAAGATAGGTGCAGCAGTGGGAAATTGAGGAAAATACTTACAGAAAGATTTGATAAGAATTGAAAGGTGGTTGGTGGGGTTTACTTAAAAAAAATACTTGACTTGGAGTATAATGACCCTAGTGTGAATTATTAGCCTGGTAGGTGTAATGCTGATAGCAACAGAGCAGCAGAAGGACTTTGGGATGTTGATGACACATTGACTGGATCACCAAATATATAGTGACACGGCAGTGAGAGTAGCAGCCAGAATGGTGTGGTACATCTCCAGAGAGACAGACTCCAAAAGCATGGCGGTAATGCATACACTCTTTGGGATACCGGTCTGTCAACACAATGAGCACAGTTTGTAGTTCCCGAAGCCATATAAGGAAAGGTGTGTCAAACTGCTTGGAGAAAACCAGAGTAAAGCTAGCAGAAAGATTTGTGTGATGGAGGAGAGGTATACCAGAAACAAGAAGAGATGGAATTCTTCTCATTTGAGACTAGAGGAGAAGGGTGCATGATACTGGTGTACAAGATTAGGTCAGGGAAAAGTGAAGGGCTTATCTTAAATAAGAATGATACAAGGGGAAGGAGGGCGTCACCAATCAGACTACTTCATGGATCTCACAAAATTCTTGTTGACAGAGAGGGCTCCCTTCCCCAAGTATAGGTGAGCTAGCATTACCTGACCAGCCCTGTACTGTCCTTGATTTTGCTGAACATCTCTGATTTTTGCTTCATATTTTTAGCCAGCCTCTTCTGAAATTTTTGTCTTTCTGGTAAATCACTGAGGATTTCAATAAATCAGTAATGCCACGAAGTAGAGTTTCACACTTATTCTTCAGAAAATGTATGTTGATACGAAACCTGTTCTATTAACTTCCTAAGAGGATTAGTGTCCCTTTTTTACAGTCATATCTGATTCTGGGCCTTTACTTTCCCTTTGTTTTGGCTTTGTCCAGTATTGCAGACCAAAAAAGTTGAGAACTGTTGGTATCTCATTCCTGTCATTGTCAGCTCCGCTGGTTCAAGGGTCACAAATTAATCTCAGGTTGGCTGGGTGAATATTACAGCTTTATTCATCTATCCCATGAAGACAATAAAAGGAACTGCAATTATTGTTTTTCCTACTAACGATAAAGTAATGTGGACTGAAGAAACAAATGGGATAAACAGCACTTAGAATAAATTGCGCATATGTTCCTGAAAGCCATACATGATCTAGGAGAGTAGCTTTTGTGGAAGCCAAGAAACATTACTTGAATTTTATTGTTATTACAGCATAACATAACAACGTTGGAATAGTATGTAGTCATGAGTCACAATCTTATCTTCATCTCTTTTCTGTCTAGGCATTTCTGATCCGGAGATTTTTGCAGTACAGCAGCAATGCTGAAAATGACAAGCTCACTGGCCTTCTCCTTGTCCTGGGAATTTTCCTTCTTCAAATATGTCAGTCTTGGATTCTTGGATTGGTCTCTGCCATAAATTATAGGACAGGAGCTAGGCTTAAAGCAGCTGTAATAAGCTTGAGTTTTGAGAAGGTACTTCAACTGCGGAATGCAAGAGATGTGGAAGTTGGAAAGGTATGCACTTTGCTAGTATATTATGAAATAATTTATGTACATCACAGCAGAATATATTAGACTCTGTTAAAAATATTGATAGCATAAGTGAGGTACATTAGGCTGTGTTTATAAAGTAGGTATCACACATGAGCTTCATTAGGTTGCATTTGCAATGAAGTTACCCCATGTAAAATATATCACATACTAAAAGTTCTAGTACATTCTTCAATCTCACAGCTACTCATGCAACACTAGACCTGGTCCTAAGCTTGGAGGGAGCAAATGTACACTGTATAAATCCAAGCTTAGTCCTACATTAGTAGTAGAAGCAGCTCTTCCACAGACACTGATCCAAAGTAGATACTCCTAAAGTTTCCCTTTACCAAGTAAGCATCCCTTTTACTTAACTCCATATACCTCCCACTCCACCTCCATTTCTAAATTCACATCAGTCATAAACATTTGCTACCATCACTCCCACAAACTGCAATCTGTGTATCTTAGAAGACTAGCCTCATTGCTTTCTTGGACCTGTTGACAGTGATATGAAGGAATTTCTGACCAATCTAAACCTGGTGCATTTAACACCTGAGCTTGCAGGATCCAATGCAAAATCATACAACCAGTGTGCACTCGACTTAGTCAAAGCCACAGTGCATCTCCAACTTTAACATCCACCTTCCTGCCATCATTGTCGACTGCCTCATGTCTTGCACTGTCCACACCAGTTTACCCCTCCCTGAGCTCATTTCTTGCACTGTCCACACCAGTATACCCCTCCCTGAGCTCATGTCTTGCACTGTCCACACCAGGTTACCCCTCCCTGAGCTCATGCCTTGCACTGTCCACACCACTTTACCCCTCCCTGAGCTCATGTCTTGCACTGTCCACACCACTTTACCCCTCCCTGAGCTCATGTCTTGCACTGTCCACACCAGTTTACCCCTCCCTGAGCTCATGTCTTGCACTGTCCACACCAGTTTACCCCTCCCTGAGCTCATGTCTTGCACTGTCCACACCAGTTTACCCCTCCCTGAGCTCATGTCTTGCACTGCCCACACCAGTTTACCCCTCCCTGAGCTCATGTCTTGCACTGTCCACACCACTTTACCCCTCCCTGAGCTCATGTCTTGCACTGTCCACACCACTTTACCCCTCCCTGAGCTCATGTCTTGCACTGTCCACACCACTTTACCCCTCCCTGAGCTCATGTCTTGCACTGTCCACACCAGTTTACCCCTCCCTGAGCTGATGTCTTGCACTGTCCACACCAGTTTACCCCTCCCTGAGCTCATGTCTTGCACTGTCCACACCACTTTACCCCTCCCTGAGCGCATGTCTTGCACTGTCCACACCACTTTACCCCTCCCTGAGCTCATGTCTTGCCTATCCACACCAGTTTACCCCTCCCTGAGCTCATGTCTTGCACTGTCCACACCAGTTTACCCCTCCCTGAGCTCATGTCTTGCCTATCCACACCATTTTACCCCTCCCTGAGCTCATGTCTTGCACTGTCCACACCACTTTACCCCTCCCTGAGCTCATGTCTTGCCTATCCACACCAGTTTACCCCTCCCTGAGCTCATGTCTTGCACTGTCCACACCAGTTTACCCCTCCCTGAATTCATTGGATTTACACCAGAATCCACTAATGGCATCAGCAGCTTAAAACAGCATCTCTCAGTACCTGAACTTCCTGCTCCTCAACATGCAAGACCCAAATGAAGCAGCATCTGGCTTACTCCAAACCCCCAACCCTTCAGAAGAAATACACGCTGGTGTAAACGACCTGAGACGTACCTCCTTGGACTACATGAAAAGAGACATTGAGGAGCTCTCTGATTATGTAGCCCAGGCAGGTATGACCCTGACCTTGAGCAGTATCCTACCTTCACCAAGAATGATGCCACAATACAGAGATAAGATGATCAGCTTTAACAATTGGCTTAAACTCTGGTGTCATTCAAAGGGGATCCAATGTCTGTCTGCCTGGGATGACATGCTGGACAAGCCACGCTGCTTCGCAAGGGACGGCTTGCACCTGTCACCCTGGGATTCCGGATATTGGCAAAGGCTCTTGCCACCCCATAGTGCCTTTTTAGCAAGGCTCAAATTCTAAACCTACCACCCTAGAACAAAAAAGGAAAAACTAAGGGTAATGCTGCTCAATGCCAGAAGTCTAAATCTCAAAATGCACGACCGAGGCCCTTCTCAGTATGGAGAACATCGATGTCTGTGCAGTGACAGAAACCTGGTTCAAGGCTCCTGAGAGCACCCCAGCACTATCAGGTTTTACCTCTTATCATGCGTTCTGGCTCCAAAATCCGGACAATACCAAGAAAGGAGGGGGTATCCATATTCATCAAAGACACCCACACCTCAAGACTGGTGGGCAACGATGCATCGGAGACCATCCAGGTGCAATTAACCATAGGCAGGACTGCTCTGCAAATTGTAGCATGTTACAGGCCACCCTCACAAACTCAGGAACCTCACATGGCCTTCCTGAAAACACTAGGGATAAATGTATCACCAAACACCATCATACTAGGTGACTTCAATTACCCTAATATAGACTGGGAACACTACTCAAGCCCAAACACCCTAGCCCAAAAGTTCCTGGAATTCATAAACTCAAATGCCATGGAACAACTAGTCACCATCCCCACAAGAGGAGAAAACATACTTGATCTCATCATCACGAACATGGGAGCACAATGTTCAACACCGGAAGTATACCCCTCACTGGTGAGATCAGATCACAAACTAATCTCGCTGGAGGTCCTCATCCCACCCCCACCTGAAAAAAAAAAGACCACAGTAAAGAACTTCTCGAAAGCCGACTTCACACTTCTAAAGACTAGTGTGGTCTCCTTTAAGGCCCTGAGCCGACGGAAAACAGTACTCAAGCCGCTGAATCACTTACAAATGCCTTCTACCAGCACCTGCAGGACTGCATGGATAAGGCAATCCCAAGCAAAACAAAGACTCTTTGTACCAAAGGCAAGCGTCCACTCTGGTGGACCCCAGCCATAAACAAACTCTACAACAAAAGGAGGAAGCTACTACAAGATAGAGCAAAATCCTTAAAAGGTAAGACACCCTTGATCACTATAAGTAAAAACTAAGAGCTCTCATAAAATCATCCAAAGCAAATTTTGAGAGAAAAATAGCTAAAGACTCAAAAGACAATCATAAGGCCTTCTTTAGCTATGTTAGAAACCTGGGAGGAAACTCCCAGATATGCTCAGAACTAGTTCAAAATGATGTGAAGATTACTGATCCTACAGACATTGCCAACATACTGGCTGACAGGTTCAGTGCAAACTTCTCCCCTCCCCCAAAAGGAGAGATATCTATACCAAGCGATTGCAGCCCCCAAACATCTCCAACGCCCAAGTGAGAACTGCTCTCTCCAAAGCAAAAACACAGCATCCATGGGACCTGATGGTGTCCCCGGCTGTGTGCTCCACTTAACTCAACGAGGAATTAAACCCACAGCTAGGACAGCTGTTTAATCATAGTCTTACCTCTGGATACGCACTCCAGGAGTGGCGACTGCAACTGTGGTCCCACTTCACAAAGCGGTGCCTCCACCGACCCTGGAAATTACCGCCCATTAGCTTGACAAGCCTTATCTGCAAAGCCATGGAGAGGATCATAATGGACCTCATAAATAAAGACATAGGAATTTGCAGACTTTGGATCCATCCCAGTTTGGCTTTGTCAAGGCAGATCATGCCTTCTAAACTTGGTTGACTTTTTCAAACAGTCACCAAAGCCATTGATGAGGGAAAGGCAGTCCATACAGCCTACCTCGATCTGGCGAAGGCCTTTGATACAATACCCCACTCGGGTATCATTGAAAACTCATCAGCTTAAATGTTAACCCATACATCACAAGATGGGTTGCAAACTGGCTGAGTGACAGAACCCACAGGGTCAGAGTTGCTGGCGCCATGTCAGACTCAAAGCCTGTCACAAGTGGTGTACCACAGGGCTCAGTCCTGGCACTCTTGTTTGGCATCTACTTTTCCAAAGTACAAGCAAACACAGGAGGGTTATGGCTGACATAGTTTGCAGATGACTGCAAACTGGCCCATAGTAAAACACATCTGACACAGATATCCTTCAGAAGGGTCTCACAGAAACGGATAACTGGTGCCAGAGCCATGGCCTAAAGTTAAATGCCAAAAATGCATAGTCATACCCTTCGAAAACAAGGTTGCCCCTAGCTACCAAATAGGTGGCAATCCACTGAGTACAGAAGAAGTTATCAGGGACCTGGGGACCCAGGTTGATAGTAGTCTGTCATTCGACACCCATGTAGCTAAAGTAGTTAGGAAGACCTTCTACATTGCCCACCTTATCATGAAGGGATTCTCATCTAGATCAAGGGAGGTCATAGTCTCCTATACTCATCACTCATCAGACCAATGATTGAGTACAATGCCCCATTCGAATGTATCTGACCCGACACTTGCAGCAGCTGGAGAGGCCACAAAAGTTCCTCACCAAAAGGATAAAGGGTCTCAAACATCTGTCCTATGCTGCCCGACTGAAAGAACTCCAGCTCTATTCAGTCGCTACCGCTTGCTCAGAGGTGACCTTTGCCTAACATACAAGGCCATGTCAAACCCAGATTTGATGAATATGCTTCACCTCAAAAATCTAGATCCGCCAGAGCCACAAGGGCGGGAGACTTAAACCTCGACACGGCTATTAATAGGACGTGCTGGAGGGATAGATTCATCACCCAAAGACTCCTATGCTGTGGAATAAAATCCCGGTATATGTGAGGCAGAGCACTGGCCTTGTTCAAGAGAAATCTTGACCAATGGATGGGAGATCGAGATACCCCAGGGATTACCTCAGTGTCACTGCTCAACAGAGGCACAGCAAAATAATGGGTATAGTTCCCCATACTAAAGGGGTGGCGTAAGCCACAAAACTATGGGCTAGGCTTGTAAATGCCCTCGGGCAGATAGCCTAGTATGAACCTATGAACCTATGAACCTATACTTTCCATCAGTGTCATGATTATTAATCCCACTAAAAAAGCACTACAACTAAGCTACAAAGCTTGGTCCAAATGGAAAGAAGACATTAGCACTCAACTTCACTCTCACTTCACCATGCACTGAAAAGGCCCCATGGAAGTTAATCACTCACCCCTGTATAGACTAACAAGAGGTGATCTGATCAAGGTATACAGATTTCTTCAAGATTCAATTTTATTTTAACATATAATCTGAACTTTTCACTAATGATGCATAGGATAAGAATATACAATTGTTTGATGTATTTACACATGAATCTAACTTGATTGTTTCTAGCAAAGGTTGCTAAAAATAGAATAAGTTACCTTTGACTGTTAGACAAGAAGCATCAGTGGCATTGTTTAAATCATTGTTGGGCAGTTATGTACCTCATAATGTAACATGTAATCACCATATTATGTATAGTATCAGGTTAATCCAGCATTTGAAACTCAGATACAGCTATACGACATTCAACATTATTTAAAAATATGTATATAAATTTTAATTTTAGTGCACAGGCAGCAAATTAGTAACATGAATATTTTATCCTAAAATTTAAACATCACTTGC
>NC_056749.1:74515760-74533260 GCF_019279795.1 Protopterus annectens | reverse complement strand
CTGTGATCCAGACCTGATAGAAATGCTACACATTTATAAATGAAACTGCACAAGAGTCACTCGCACCAGGGATCTTAATATAGCTTCTGACATGAACAGGTCATGCTGGAGAGATAGATACATCTCCTGGAGACTACCACTTCTCTGAAACAAGCTTCCAGTTCAAGTTCAACTGAGACTCTCCCTGACCCTCTTCAAATGCAGTCTAGATCAGTGGATGGGTCACTGCAAATTCACTCCTGGGGTGGTGCTCATGTCCCTTCTGGACAGAGAAAGTCCGTATTAGCTACCATAGACCCTTACCTCTGCGAACTTCACTTACCTAACCACCGAGAATTGGGGCAACTCAGGATAAATATGGCTAGGCTTGTAAGGGCTCTAGGACCACTCACATAGTAACCTTCTATGAACCTATGAACCTGTTTAGGGTAAAGGGCCATTCGCATAGTTATCTTCTGTGAACCTATCAACCTGTTTAGGTAATACTCCAAAGTTAGATGAAAAGATAGAATTAGGTTTGCAAAAATGTTGAGTGGTGGTGATTTACCTGTCTGCTATTACATGGCTACTATTTCTGGTCTCACCACAGCTGCATACAGCTAGGAATTAATGACTTTTTGCTCTTTCTTTCACCAGAAGCAAAACAGTGGCACTAATCTCAGTCTGATTCCTGAGACGTAGTATTGTCCCAGATGTTGTTGGGGTCAGTACACTTGTTAAAGTCTTCCCTTGGCAGATACCCTGGGTAGCACATACAGCAGCTTGGTGCAACAGAAAGCCAAGCTGCGCAAAGGTCCAAAATTAAAACTGAATCACTCAGCAGTCAGACCAGCCAGTGAATTCCCATCCATACTGCCCAGTCAGAGACCATTAGGAATCAATGTCCCTCTGCTCCCTCTCTCACCAGGAACAAAGCAGTAGCACTAATTCCAGTCTGTCTTCTAAGACGTAGTTCTCAGGCTTTCCCTTAATTAGAAGGGACACTGATTTTTGGTTTTCAGATAAACTGTAGGAAGGCTAGGAAATGTTATTTTTGCTTTACATATGATTACCTGGGTTGCACACTGATCACAACTGACTATTTGCAGGTACTGTGTGGGTGAAATAATTCACATAGAAGAAAAAAAAAGAGAACAGATAGGCAGTAAGCTGTACATATCAAAAATAGAATAGAAAGCCATACGATATAACAAGAACTGTACACAGCATGGACAAATAATGTCCATCTGCTAATATTCTCATCAGGAGCAAAACAGAAGCACTCATTCCAAGCTAATTCCTGAGAAACATGTTATTGACTTTCCTGTGTTCTGTAGTCTTGTCTCAGCTGTTACAGATTTTAAAAGTAGATGAAGAAAGGGATTGATGCTGTTTGTATTACAGTATGCACTAGTTTTTAACCGTCTGAAGCGAGGGTCTTCCCAGTTTGATCTTTTACTGCCCAGTCGAATGAGTGAATGAAATGAGACTGGCAGGAGATTCCAAAGTCAAATTTACAGTAGGGGTGGGCAGCTCAAAGATCATGGAGTTTAGAAGCACAACAGGAACTGGGCAGGTGGGTATGTGAGAAAAACCAGTACAGTAGTCTTGTAATACTTTCAGTTCCCAATGATTAAAACCTTTCCTGGTCAGTTTGCCATAAATACAAAATTGTGCTACTCAGCTCCTCTTGTAATCAGTCAAATTGAATTATTTTGATGTCAATGAATGGATAACATATCCTTTGTAACTGTCCATAACCAAGACATTTTAAAATTCCAATTAAAAAAACAACTTTTAAGTAAAACAAAAATTTAAAATAAACCTGAAATGAAATGAGCAAAAATCAAGAAACAATGCAAGTATGCAGACATTAAATGCCTGGCAGTTGGCGTTGAGGACTATGGCTGTGAGCTGTTAATGGGTTAGTTCCTGCAGTACAGGCTCCCTCAGCCTTCATTTTCTTACTGTGTGACCTTGAGAAAATCACTTAACCAGACAGTGTTTGGGACAATTGGGAAGCTAGGCTAGGTTCCTCAGTGGTTCCCTGGCTACATGCTTAGTAACATGAATAAAACCATATACAGTCTTACAATGCAGAAGTCACAGAGTACTTCTAGGCCACAGTGATTACACCCCTTCATGTTCTGCTTACCCTAAATAAAAACATGCTATTCAGCTTCTCCCACAAATTAGCGAGATTTAATTTCTTTGCATCCAATGAATGGAAAACAAATATTTTCTAACTGGCCCTAGACAATAACTGCTAAAACTCCAGCCAAAACAACTTTAAAGAAAAAAACATAAAATAAAACAAACTAATCAACTAAAACCAAAACCAAGAAACAATTCAAGTATATTGACCATTTAAAATGTGATATGTCTATTTGTGACGCTGTAAATTAAACCCTTCAGTAACAATATTTGTATCATAAATACACTTTAACACACCAGATACAACCAGCTGTATCACATTAATGTTCCTAGCAAAGACAACTTATACTTTTTCCAAAAAGTCCACATTTCTTTCATCCATTCAACAATATTTCTTGATTCCCTTAAGCAAACATCTGCCTCTAAATATCAAATACTCAGATATCTTCCTTTAAAAAGATGTACTTTCCATACTCCATCTCTGTCAAAGCACTTTACGCAGCTCCTTGTTGATCTTTAACTCCAGACTTCACAAACCTCACTTATCACCATCTGCATTCATATAATTTCACCACCCCCTGTGTTATTAATGCTGTATTTCTTGTCGACACCTATTCCTACTTTCTGTGCTCTCTGATTTCACTAATGTAGTCACAAAGATGCAAAGAACAGAGCATCCTTACTTCATATCTATATGCACTTTACCTGGTTACCTATAATCGATGACATAAACATTTCTGTGTTTACATATACCCTCTAATTCCCCAGTGCAATAACACACCATGGCAAAAGCAATGATACATTTTTGCAAAAGTTCCCATCATTCTTGCCTGATGTCCATCCATCATGGACCTTCTCAGTCTTCCCATTCTACAAGCACCTTTTTATTTCTTCCACCTGAATCCCCCCACTACTAAATCTAAGCTTTGTAAGTTTAGTCATCATTTTATACTCCATCTTTAACAGTCAGTCATCAGTTTCTGAAATCTGTCTAATCTCCCTTTCCTAAACCATAACATGAAACTTTATCTTCTATTAACTCGTTATTTAGAAAAGCTGAAAGCAGCAATAACTCTTTGCCATTTAGTGCTTTATAAAATGCATACCTACCCAATTCCTTCCAGGAATATTCAGCCTATTCAGAGATTTTATGATCTTCTCAGAGGCATTCCTTTTCATCTCCCCCTTCCCTCAGCTACTCATCAGACATCATCACTGCCACCGTACAGACAATATAAATCAAACATTGCCATTGCAATGGCCACAGGTGCTTTGTGCAAATCTGATAGAGAATTATGACCGACACTATACCAAAATTATTTGCAGGATTTTAATAATGCTAGAATTCCATTACTTTTATCAGCTTTATTTTTTAGCAAGTCTTTCTAGAGCCCATTCACCCTCGTTTGCTAGGATATTTGGCTACAGATCAGGGAATGTACCATTGAATTTATTAGTGATATTGGTATCCTTTTTAGCTACAGGTAGCTCACCTACACACTGAAGGACTGTAAAGTGCGATATACAAACTGTGCAGTAATTCAGTCTAATCACAGATATGCTGCTATTGTTTCAGTTTTACTTTGACAATGTCACCTTCATATTGTTCCCTTGTCTTCCTTGTCTCCTGTTCTGGGATGGGTGTGGGTCACTGCTGTCCTATTTTACTTACAAATTGCTTCTTATTAAATGTCTACTGTCATATTTTATTAATTTTTCTCTGTCTATATGTGCAACTGTTTCCTGCATTGAGAATGAAGCATTGTAATTTCATTCAGCTACACTGCTGTGTAGCTCTGAATGACAATAAAGTTTTCTTTGACTTTTAGATCCGTCTTCTGTATATCCATGCTATCTCTTCTTTTAGGTTCCTGCAGTCATTATCTTTTATCATACCAATTTTTCCGTGGACATTTTCCTTAATATCGCCTATCTTATTGAAGATATCTGTTATCTTTCCTATCCTTTTATTGCTGTTATTTGCAGTGGTCATTTAAATATACCACATTATCTGTTTTTTACTATTGTCTGGACCCTTGTGTTCATGCATGTCACAGCGTAATAACTGTTTATCCCATTTCAAGATAAATCTATTTTTATTGATGTGAATCCTGTGCATGTTACTAACAATTTAATTACATTCTGTGTATTTTTACTTGCATTTGTTAACTGGGAAAGTAAGCTTGTCAAAAGCCAAAATAATACAAAATAAAATAAAAAAATGAAATACAGCCAGTCACTCAGAAATGATTTTATCAGCAAAATAGACTTTACCCATAATAATTAAGCAAAAACAGATTAAACTAGGTAAAAGTCATGGCAAAACCTTAAATTTAAATCCTAACTTAACCCCACCACGGTGCTAAAATAATAACAAAAGTCACACCAAACCTTTAAAAATGTAGAAAATCACATCAGAACTAGAGGAAAAAAAAAACACCTGGATGATAACCCTACCTAGACAACTTTTTCAAGGTCACTGGGTATCTTTAGCAAACAATGGACATAACCCATGCAACCAGTTCTGGAGAGGATGGAAGTCCATCATAGACTTACCTGTTCCCGTCCGCATATGCTGCCCGCACCTACAGGCGGTTTAAAGCATCATCAATTCAAATTATCTATATTTTTGGGATGTAGGAAAAACACAGAAACCCTAATGAAAACCCATCTTGCCAGAAGGATGATATGCAGACATCTCACAAAGGATACCACAGCTGGGACCTTACAAAATCAAAGCCTATGCTGGTCTCTAAGGGAATAATTTATTCTACCAAAATACAAGTGCTTGAACAGAAAAATCTAAGAAATGTGTTTCAGAATTGCTGCTTTTCTCAGAACGTGTCAAAGAAAGAGGCAAATGGTTGATTTTTTAAATGTTGGCTTTTACTATGACATGGCAGTTTGGGAGATTATTACATTAAGTAACAGGAACGTGCTCCTAAGCTAAAACACTAATTTCAGAAATATGTCTGTTTGCAATCTTCTGAATATAGTTTGGTGCATTTGAGGTTGATCACAAAACACTGCTACTAGAAACTAAGTGTTGCCATTATAATGAAAAAGCCATTTGAAGCAGTTTCCTAAATTAAATGTTTAAAAACTTACTTTGATAATGATTTAAAATTTGAGCAATATGGAGTAGCTTGTTCAGAAAATGTGATTCTACTATTTTGTTCCCTTTATCACACCAAATATTTTCTTATATCAGACATTAAACTCAGATTTGTCAATGCACTAATCTTTTCTATGGCCCTCTGTGATATAGTTTTCTTGGGTCTATATTATGTTATCGAAAAGACAGATCAGCAAACAGCACTTACATCGAAAATGCCATTGTGCAAATTTGCTCTTGTGGGGCGGGGCTGTACCTTAACCATTGTGCTAAACAGTTTCTCTTATTGATGTGCTTTCTGTTACAGCAATGTAGTTATTAAATATTGTATCTGTGCAACATTGTATGGAAGGGTTCTTTGTTGTCTTACATGTGGTTAACCCGAGCACACCTGCAGTCAGCATGTCCACGACATGGCTTTTTCCCCTTATTCGAAAATACTCTATTACAGAAATGCAATTATAAAATAAGTACAGATGTACAATATAGTAAGATAAATATTTGTGTTGTCTTACAGCTGATTAACATGTGTACAACCGACAGTCAGTATATCCGTGATATGGTTGCAGCGGGATGTGTGATTGCCTGTGTTCCCCTTATTCTTCTGCTGGGGCTTATTTATACAATTGTATTTCTTGGAGCTGCAGGAATATTAGCATTAGCTGCGTTTATTTTCTTCTATCCATCACTGGTAAGTTTTCTAGTTATTAGTCTTTCTTCTGATAAGACAGTTTTCCTTTTTTTTGTTTAAATAGTATTCATTTTACTCCATGGTAAGGAACTTGTATTTTCCATTATAATCCCAGAAAAAGACAATTCCTAGAACTCCATCACATGATTACCTTATTGAGTGTTATGCTTACTTCACATTCTGGGGCCCGATTTTCAGATCAATAGAATGTAAACTTTTATTTCATCTTTGAAATTACAATTTTGCTAAGTGAAAGTCATAAAAAAATTATTTGCTGGTACAATAAGACATCAGTTCCTTAGACAATATTGCTTACAGCAATAATCAGTGGAATGGGAGTACCTGATTAAAAAATATCTCACTGAATATATTTATACAACACCACAATTAAAGCGAAGAGTTCAAGAATCCACTGGTGGGGTGATATGATGAGACATATAATTAACTGGATAAAAGCAATTTTATTAAAAACATAAAACGGTTAAGCGCTTTCATCTATTATCATATAGACTTCATCAGAACCATACATAAATATTTCCACACTCTTAAATAGGCATATCTAACATTTAAAAATTAATTCCACCAATCCCAATGCTTTTTCTCCTCCATCAGTTTAAAAGCCCCTTAAAGCATTGTCAAAATACAAGTTTTTCAACCATAATTTACATACATAGTCCTTACTAACAATTGATATACCATATATCTTATGAATGAACATCTAAATATATACCGTAAAATAAAATAAAATATATTACAACAAACTTTAATGTGTTATCCTATTCTTAATACTACTTGCTAAAACAAATATTCATACTTTAGCTTGTAGTATGGGTTTAATAGAGATGTATTCATTGATGCCAGGTGGGACAGTAGCATTTAACAAAATCTGCCACCTAGCTTCTTTCACCCCCAAGATATATTTAGTACAGCCACCCCTCTGACTGGCTTGTACTAACTCCAATATGGCAAACTTAAAAGTTCTACACCCACTACTATCCCTAACATGCCTATACAAGGCATTATTATCATCCTTCCTTTTTATAGCATATAAATGCTCATATATTCGATCCTTTAAATGTCTCCCTGTTTGTCCTACATAGAAACTGGGACAAGATGTACATAGGGCGAAATATATGAGATTTTTGCTGTAACAATTGCCTTGGCAAAAATGTACTACGCTTTTACTAATATTGTGCACCTGTGTGTGAGCGTCCTCCATTATTGCCCCACATTGGTTGCAATGACCACATTTCCTTGTACCAGTACGATTTACTGTGGTCCTAATACTATTCTTTTCAAATTTCCTCTTCAAATTGGTTCCTGTACTATTAACAAACCTTGGTTCCATCCCTACAATAGAAAATACTTTGTCATCACTCCTTAAAATATTTCAGTTATTTTTAATAATATTTTTTATATCCTCTGTATATCTACTACAGATTTGAATCCACTAGGGGTTAAGGAAATGTAGGTATCTAAGTATGCTATACCTTCCAAGCTGTACTGAAATATTTTTAGAAAAGAGACCTTTAGCAATGCCTACTTGGAATATAATAGTTGTCATCCTGTTAGATTAAAGAATAATATTGTGAAGGGTCAATGTATCTGGGCGGCCTCAGATGACATCTGAATATGGTGAAATGTTACAGGAATTGAATATTATAGGCACTATGTTTAGGGAAAGGGGATATCCTGAATATGTTATAAAAGATGCTATAGGTTATGTAAGCAAACATTGGGGTACCAGATACAAACCATTATTAGGTATGCTGTTCGACAATATAGATAGTAGTAATAATACAAGTAATGAGGAATGTGTATATAATACGGCATGTATTCTGCCATATAGTAGATATACAGAGGATATAAAAAATATTATTAAAAATAATTGGAATATTTTAAGGAGTGATGACAAAGTATTTTCTATTGTAGGGATGGAACCAAGGTTTGTTAATAGTATAGGAACCAATTTGAAGAAGAAATTTGAAAAGAATAGTATTAGGACCACAGTAAATCGTACTGGTACAAGGAAATGTGGTCATTGCAACCAATGTGGGGCAATAATGGAGGACGCTCACACACAGGTGCACAATATTAGTAAAAGCATAGTACATTTTTGCCAAGGCAATTGTTATAGCAAAAATCTTATATATTTCGCCCTATGTACATCTTGTCCCAGTTTCTATGTAGGACAAACAGGGAGACATTTAAAGGATCAAATATATGAGCATTTATATGCTATAAAAAGGAAGGATGATAATAATGCCTTGTATAGGCATGTTAGGGATAGTAGTGGGTGTAGAACTTTTAAGTTTGCCATATTGGAGTTAGTACAAGCCAGTCAGAGGGGTGGCTGTACTAAATATATCTTGGGGGTGAAAGAAGCTAGGTGGCAGATTTTGTTAAATGCTACTGTCCCACCTGGCATCAATGAATACATCTCTATTAAACCCATACTACAAGCTAAAGTATGAATATTTGTTTTAGCAAGTAGTATTAAGAATAGGATAACACATTAAAGTTTATTGTAATATATTTTATTTTATTTTATTTTATGGTATATATTTAGATGTTCATTCACAAGATATATGGTATATCAATTGTTAGTAAGGACTATGTATGTAAATTATGGTTGAAAAACTTGTATTTTGACAATGCTTTAAGGGGCTTTTAAATTGATGGAGGAGAAAAAGCATTGGGATTGGTGGAATTAATTTTTAAATGTTAGATATGCCTATTTAAGAGTGTGGAAATATTTATGTATGGTTCTGATGAAGTCTATATGATAATAGATGAAAGCGCTTAACCGTTTTATGTTTTTAATAAAATTGCTTTTATCCAGTTAATTATATGTCTCGTCATATCACCCCACCAGTGGATTCTTGAACTCTTCACTTTAATTGTGGTATTGGTGGACTGAGTTCGGATATTGTTGTGTTAATATTTATACAACAGTAGCATATGAGGTTTGCCAGTCACTACACCAACATATGACAGCGTGTTTTTACTGTTTGCAGCCAAGGTGGTTATGAATTTAACTTGCATATGTTTAATAGCATCCACATTTCGATCTACATTCTTGTATTTTTGACTTCATCAGGTCATTTTTTTTTACCTGGGCAAATTACTCCACAATTTAGCAGATTTTATCCTGGTAGAGATAGCACTGGACCACTGGACCTTTGTGTCTGACTCTGCTCAAAATACCATATTCAGTGAAGTAATATAAGGACTGTTACCTTGAAATGGGTTCTCCTGATGTATGTACTTATAAATAACAAAACATCACATGATTATTCCTTGACATGGGTTCTCCTGAAGTATGTACTTATTAATAACAGCACATCACATGATTATTCCTTGACATGGGGTCTCCTGATGTATGTACTTATTAATAACAACACATCACATGATTATTACTTGACATGGGGTCTCCTGATGTATGTACTTATTAATAACAACACAGCACATGGTTCTTCCTTGACATGGGTTCTCCTGATGTATGTACTTATTAATAATAACACAGCACATGATTATTCCTTGACATGGGTTCTCCTGATGTATGTACTTATTAATAATAACACATCACATGATTATTACTTGACATGGGGTCTCCTGATGTATGTACTTATTAATAACAGCACATCACATGATTATTCCTTGACATGGGTTCTCCTGATGTATGTACTTATTAATAACAACACATCACATGATTATTCCTTGACTTGGGTTCTCCTCATGTATGTAGTTATTAATAACAACACATCACATGATTATTCCATGACATGGGTTCTCCTGATGTATGTACTTATTAATAACAACACATCACATGATTATTACTTGACATGGGGTCTCCTGATGTATGTACTTATTAATAACAGCACATCACATGATTATTCCTTGACATGGGTTCTCCTGATGTATGTACTTATTAATAACAGCGCATCACATGATTATTCCATGACATGGGTTCCCCTGATGTATGTACTTATTAATAACAAAACATCACATGATTATTCCTTGACATGGGTTCTCTTGATGTATGTACTTATTAATAACAACACATCACATGATTATTCCTTGACATGGGTTCCCCTGATGTATGTACTTATTAATAACAACACATCACATGATTATTCTTTGACATGGGTTCCCCTGATGTATGTACTTGTTAATAACAACACATCACATGATTATTCCTTGACATGGGTTCTCCTGATGTATGTACTTATTAATAACAACACATCACATGATTATTCCTTGACATGGGTTCCCCTGATGTATGTACTTATTAATAACAACACATCACATGATTATTCCTTGACATGGGTTCTCCTGATGTATGTACTTATTAATAACAACACATCACATGATTATTCCTTGACATGGGTTCCCCTGATGTATGTACTTGTTAATAACAACACATCACATGATTATTCCTTGACATGGGTTCCCCTGATGTATGTACTTGTTAATAACAACACATCACATGATTATTCCTTGACATGGGTTCTCCTGATGTATGCACTTATTAATAACAACACATCACATGATTATTCCTTGACATGGGTTCTCCTGATGTATGTACTTATTAATAACAACACAGCACATAAGTATTCCTTGACATGGGTTCTCCTGAAGTATGTACTTATTAATAAGAACACATCACATGATTATTCCTTGACATGGGTTCTCCTGATGTATGTACTTATTAATAAGAACACATCACATGATTATTCCTTGACATGGGTTCTCCTGATGTATGTACTTATTAATAACAACGCATCACATGATTATTCCATGACATGGGTTCTCCTGATGTATGTACTTATAATTAACAACACAGCACATGATTATTTTTAGGACTCTGTTTGACATGAATGCAGTGATAAATGGTATCACAGAACTTCTTTTTCCCTATATTTTATGTACAATGCCAAAAACTCTGTTTAAGATAGGTGCCACATTTTGATATTGGCATGCAGTAACATTAGTGTGATCTTATGGAATATTAATGGAATAAAAATAAAGATTGTTTAGGCATCTATAAGACCATCAGCACTAAACTGGTATGATACCAGGAGACACACATGGGTCTTTCTCAGTGCATGTAACTAGATAGGCTGGGATATCTGGTCATGACAGCCTACCCCCGTGTAGAAGTAGATGTCAAAGCGGAATAGTTTCACTTGGTCCTTTTGTAGAATAGATCGTTCTTACTATGATGGTAAGTTGCTTGGAGGTACAAACCTGGAAAATGAAGATTTCATGTCCACTTTGGCCTTCTGCTACTTTTGTCACAATTTTCTCATTACTAAGAAGTTTCTTTTATTTGATACGATCAAAGAATTAATGCCAAAAAATTCAGCATTAGTGGAAGACTTTAATATTTGTTTTCACATGCTGTAACTTGGAACAGTACCCCTTTGGTCAGAATGTTCAAGGAACTCACTTTGATTTAAAAGCTATCGGCTCACTGGAAATTGCTGGTGAGGTACTTATACACTGATTATGGTATATAACAGGAACTGATAAGATATATGTAGCTAGAGATTATGGCTATAATGGGTCTCCACTGCAGGCTACTGTACCCACTATCTGTCTGATCATTGCTCTTTGAAGTTGTCTGTCATCATTAGAGGCCCTACTGGCTCTGTGTGGTAATAGCAGTTCCTTTCCTTTTTTTGTTGAAGTTTCAGGATTTCAAAAGTGGTTTAAAAATTGTTGCAGGTCTCTGGAGAAACTATGCAGGAGATCCATCTCCCTGATATATGATATAAAAGCCCTTTAAATGTTATTTGGATACTGGAAAGCACAGCATTGGAAATAATACAATGAAAACTAATTAACTGTTAATGATGATGTTCTTACTTTCACATCATGTTTTGTTTATTAAGTAATTTATTTAGTTATAACATTTGTTAACTAGGTAATTGGGCCTGGACCATGCAGCCACAACCTGGGCCTAGTAGTTAAACACTGTCATTTACATAGGATTAATGTTCACTTATGGAATCCATTACACACATTTGTATGGACGTTGTTAACATTGTCAGTTACTTATTGATAAAGGAGGGTAAAAAACATGAAATCACAGTATAGCTGCATATAGATGCATGATGTTAAAAACAAAGTCCCAGTAATGAATAATGGAATCCGAGCTGCCGTAAGCAAAAGTGACAGTAACGAATAAGCTACTTATACAAATTCTATGCTGCATAAAAATTTCTGACATTAAAGGCCTTTATTGCAGACACTAACATATCTACAGATGCAATACATCTACGTAATTCACGTTTCAATAGCGCATGCATTTCTATATGTCACTGGTTTGTTTACTTTTCATGTTACAACAGTAGAAACACATCTTACATGTAAGACATGTACCAACGTAGTGTGACAGCAGTATGCTAGTGGTGTGTTTACACTGATACCAGTAATGAATGTTGAACTAGAACTTGTTCAGTGCCATTAGATAACCCAACTAACAAGTATAAAACATTGACACTTATAAGTCTTTGCTTCATGATGTTTTAACTGTTTTTTGAACAAATTCACATCATTGATCTACCTTATATCTTGAGGTAGTTTCTTTCAGTTTGCAGGAGCAATTTTAGAGAATGACCTTTCCATAGTGCTTAGTATAAAGGTGGCCTACCCAAGAGAGATTTATCATTGTTTCATAATGAGTATGGTTGCACTTTTCTGAACAACTTGTTTTTTATGGGATGGGCAATATGTATAATTCAGTATTTTGCATACTGATGTACTAAGCAGGAGTGCCCAAATAAGGATTCAGCTTCATGTTTGCACTGCTGCTGTCTCTGATTACTCAGATGCACAAACCCTCAGGTAGTGCAAAGGACTAAGGCTATGAGTAGGTTGTGACGATTGAGGAGGAGTGGGCAAAGGCTGCCAGCCTAGTCAAATAGAATTTGATACATAATTCTATCAACTGTATAAATAAATGTAAAATACAGGCATGTTTTCTTGAGTGTAAAAAAATATTGTGAAATGTGGAACTGCAAAATATGTGAAATGCCTTGTATTGTTGTAAGTTTCTGAGCAGGTGTTAGATTGCTAAATAATGTAGTTTGTGGCCTGAGAACTCAGACCAGGTGTCAAGATGATGGAATATGAATACTGGGAAAACCTAATTGTCAACATGATGTAATTTGGGAGGGCCTCAGCAGAGCTGTTGGTTAGTGTTTAAAAACTATTATTCAGTGAGAGACTGGGAGCATTTTGATTTTGGATATCTAACTCAGCACTCTGCCTAAGCACACATGTAAGTTTTAGCACTGTGATTTTTTGTAGGAATAGTTAAAGCTAGTAAAGATTAATTAGGTATTTTTCTTTGAAATCAGACCTGTATTACTGTATTATTTTACGTTTCTGTGTGATCTCTGAACTCTTAGATATCTCTGTGGTATAGTAGTTTTGTCTTGTGTTTTAATTATTTATTATTAAATATTTTTAAAACCTTCTACATGTGGCTGGTTTATGTAGAGATAAAGTATGCTTTAGAGTACATTGTATATTTATAGAATTTATTGTAATAAGCCCTTCCAAAGCCTTGAGACTAATTAGTCATACTACCATTGGATTATAATATTTGCACAGTAATAATTGGACACCCTTTTAAGGACCTTTTAGTAACTGATAATTAACGGGGTGGTGGCAGGACTTACTACCATATGGTCTGGGTAATAGGGACACAGCTGGAGAACCTGTGCCAGCCTTTTCCCAGGAAAGTCTGTGTGGTTGTATAACCTCTTCTCAAAGTGTGTGTGTGTGTGTGTGTGTGTGTGTGTGTGTGTGTGTGTGTGTGTGTGTGTGTGCGTGCGTAACAGCTACCTGGGCAGAGACACAAAGCACTGGTTTGACAGAGAGGGTACTGGAGGTTTTAGCTTGCCCAGTTAGGCTGAGACCTGGACCCTATAGCTGTGCCAGTGGGGAGTCTTATTGGGGACCTGGTGAGCAAAGGAGCAACCAGCCCCAGACTGACTGTGATCTCTGTGTGCACTTAAGGAAAGTTGTACTTTACTGTGTGTAGTAGTTATTCTTTCCTCTTCTCAGAGACAACCTCCCTGGTGTTAGTGGTGAGGATTGTGGCTCCTTGATTGCTGGGCCAGGGCACGGCCGTCACATAGGTAACGAGATATTTTGTGGGGTTCAGGGTCTGAGTCCATCAGCCTTCATTTGCCTATGAGACCTTGAGCAAGTCACTTAACCAGTCAGTGCTTTTTGGTATCTGTGTCTTTGTTTGGGCTCCGTAACAGTCTCCTGGACTGCATGCCTACTAACTACCTAATTGTTGTGGATAGTAATGATAACGTGGGAAATCCATACTTCAATCTTGGAAGTAGAACATAAATAGCAGTAGCCTGCCTAACTTGTAAGTTTACGAGTTTGATATCTGAACAAGACCTCAAGTTGGAATATGACTAAATATTTCTGTTTGCATGTAGAAATTTAGATGTTCTTCTATTACAAGAACAAAGTATCTCTGAGGTATGTTACTACGTATGCTGGCTCCACTGGGGTCAGTTACTGGGATGCTGCTAGCCTTTCTAATACATGGAGGGATGTTAAAAGGTATAACTTCAGATCCGGTGTTGTCTATTTTCATCTGATTCAACATATGAGATATCAGATCCGATTGGATCTGACCTCAGCACTGAATTTGTAGCTTCCTCGGTTTCAGGGCTTTGACTTCTCCTCTAATTCCCAGAACTGCTCTCCAGTACCTCAGTTTCCAGATGTGGTCTTGAGGACTCATCTCCTTTATGTTTCAAAAGACTTTGAAATTAGTTATATAGTTAAATAGCTTAATATCTAAGTACATGCATTCCTCCTCTACTGGGAGATTCATCTCCATTCAGATTTAGTGTTATCTTTATAGTTATAGTATAGTGATGTGTTAATAATAGTTTAGGATTATTATTATTAGCTTATTGTGTTCTTTGTCTGAATACTGTTTGCTTACTGCGATTATTACTGTTTAAAGGGCTTAGAATTTAATTTACTTTTATCTTTGATAACCCATTGTAGTATTTTCTGTCTAGTGTTTTCTCTTTCTCACCTCTGGGTTTCATCATGGCTGAACCACAAGCTTCTGGAACTAATTGCTATGTTAGCGCCCAGTCTGATTCTGAACCCTCTGTCTCCCCAACAGAATCAGTTCAGCAGAAACAGACATGCAAGACATCATAGACTCCTCCCCAGAGTCTGGCATGGAAGATACTGATTTGGATGAAGGTAAGGGTTCATCCAGGTCTCCCTTAGAGGATGTCACCTTTGGTGAGATTCTTGAATTTATTAAACCGAAAGGGGGTTGGTCCATTGAAGATCCCTCTCCTGATGAATATGTATTTCTAAAAGCCTTTGTTTCTTGCTCAACTTCATCATGGGTGGTACTGCCCATTGATGTATTAGTTGATCTTATTGTGCAATGCGCTTGGAAGGACCCTGATGTGGTGGAGTGCATTCCCAAAAAACGGCTAGAATTTTGCAAGCTTCTAAGGACAGAAGACATTGGAGTAAAGGTCCCCCAGTGGATGCCATGATTGCAGCAGCAGCCACTCAGAAGGAATTGTCTGAGGAAAGGTCCTCTGTCCATCCCCCTAACAGGGAGTCTGGGGCATTGGGTAGATCTGGGAAATGGACATGCTCATCAGTGACCTTTGCTCTCAGGTTACTGAACTATCTTGCTCATGTTATCAGATTTCAGAGGGACTTGAGCAAAGAAATTTCCAAGTCTCTTTCTGGAGTTTTGCCTGCTTACATCCAAAAGACCATGAAATTCCAGCTTTCAGCTCTGCACTCAACTTCTAACATAGCCATGCGTCTCGCATTTAATGCAGCAGATGGATTGGCCAGAGTGGCAGGCATGGGTCTTACAGTTAGAAGGCATGCCTGGATGTGTCTTTGTGATTTTGCAAAAGTCTTTAAGATGTCCTTCATCAATGCCCACACTTCTTAGGGCACAAAGGTAGATATATTGACCAGGAGTCAACAGGATAGTAAAACAGTCTCTCTGCAGTAGGCATTTGTTTTTCTACCCCTTCCGTTTTCCTATTCCAGAAACCAGAGAGCAGGAAAAAAGATGTGGTTTTGCAAGTCACAGAATTCTTACCAGGATTCCCGTGGTGATAGACCTCCATGTGGCAGAGGTGGAGGCAATGCTAATAGACATTGCCCAAGATGCAGACTAGGCCACACAATTAGGGCTTCCATGGTCCGTTTACTGAGAGGCCCTGTCAGCATCACTGAAAGTTTGTCTGACTGCTGAATTCTGAAGATATATGTAAAACACTCGGTAGTATGGGTCAATAAAGGCTGTCTTCCATATAATATTGCTGTATTCACCACAACCAGAAACTCCAGAATTCAACTATATCCTTTTTATTGTACACTCGACAAAGACAGATTTAGCGCTTTCATCTCCAAAAACCAGAGACCTCATCAGAATCAATTAAACAACCCCCCCCCATCTTATATACACAATTCAATCAAGATAATTAATTAATTCAAGACAATAACAATAAAGTGGCTGTCAATTGAACAAATTAAGAAATTTTTGTAGACAAAGTGAAACTTGAATGACATTTCATATTCATAAATACTTAGTATAAAACATATATAGATGTATACATACACATCAAATAAAATAATATATCTATAAATATATATGCCGTAAATACTGTGAATGATGTATTGAATAAATATTTGTTTAAAACCGTGTTAATCCTAAAAAAATGTGTGTAATAATTATATTAGAATATTATATTTTAAAATTAATAATTGGCAAAACGGAACGACACTTAAGAAAAAGGATATACGAACATCTGAGAGATATAAACTGTAAAAATGAAAATAATGCACTATATAGACACTCCTTAACCTGTGAGAAGGCCGATTTCAAATTTTGGGTGGTTGAGGTTGTTGATCACTTTGATAGGGGGGGTGACTGGGAGACGAAACTGTTATACAGGGAGATGATATGGCAAATTAGGCTGGATGCCTGTAGTGGTAAGGGCTTTAATGACCACATATCCATATCACCAGCCCTAAAACTATTAGCCAATGACCCTAAGAAGCATACGTAAGAACAACATGAACAATATCCATTGATTTTATTGACTATTTATTATTTATTATGTCTACTAGGCCTCATGGCTTCTGTCATATTAATGGTTCCCATCGCTTCATTCCACATACAGATCCTCCAGTGGATACTTGCAGTCTAGTGGTCTCTGAAGTTTCATCTTGCAAACATTTTTCAGTCAGCACATTGCATGGTGGATTAGCTCACCATCAATAACACAAGGGCTACCCTTTCACCCAGTCACACTGACAGCAGTAGTGACCACAGACACCTACCTTTTAGGGTGAGAGGGGCATTTCAAAGGAAAATGATATAAGGTGCATGGTCAGATTTAGAGTCTAATCTTCACATCAGTGTCTTGGAGATGAAGGCGAGCTTCCTTATGTGGAAGGCTTTTCATGATGCCCTCCCCAAGGGTGTGATATGCAAACAAACAGACAATATGGCTGCA